>NW_026903128.1:0-19004 GCF_024500385.1 Phyllopteryx taeniolatus
TTAAGTGCAGCAGAAATGTTTTTGTAACCTTTGCCAGATCTGTGCCTTGCCACAATTCTGTCTCTGAGCTCTTCAGGCAGTTCCTTTGACCTCATGATTCTCCTTTGCTCTGTGAGCTGTAAGGTCTTATGTAGACAGGTGTGTGGCTTTCCTAACCAAGTCCAATCAGTATAATAAAACACAGCTGGACTCCAATGGAGGTGTAGAACCATCTTAAGGATGATTAGAAGAAATGGACAGCACCAGTTGAATACATCAATGGCACAGCAAAGGGTCTGAATACTTATGACCAGTTAAATACATCAATGGCACAGCAAAGGGTCTGAATACTTATGGCTTTGTGATATTTCAGTTTTTCTTTTTTAATAAATCAACAAAAATGGAATTGTTAAAATGTTTTCCGATTTATTAAAAAAGAAAAACTGAAATATCAGTATTCCGACCCTTTGCTCAGTATTGAGTAGAAGCAACCTTTTGAGCTAATACAGCCAAAAGTCTTTTCGGGAATGATGAAACAAGTTCTTCACACCTGGATTTGGGGATCCTTTGCCATTCCTCCTTGCAGATCCTCTCCAGTTCTGTCAGGTTGGATCGTGAACATTGGTGTACAGCCATTTTCAGGTCTCTCCAGAGATGTTTTTCTGAAGCCACTCCTTTGGTATTTTAGCTATGACTACAGGCCTGTCGCCTTGACATCTGTGGTCATGAAGTCCTTTGAACGTCTCGTGCTGGACCACTTCAAGAGCATCACAGGTCCCCTGCTGGACCCCCTGCCGTTTGCCTACCGAGCGAACAGGTTTGCGGATGATGCAGTCAACATGGGACTGCACTTCATCCTTGCACACCTCGACAGTGCAGGGACCTATGCGAGGATTCTGTTCGTGTACTTCAGCTCAGCGTTCAACACCATCATCCCTGAACTCCTTTCATCCAAGCTTGACCAAGGGATGCACACCAGAAGAAGCAGCACAATGAATTGAACTATGAATTTATGATGCACTAACTGTTTGTTAAATGTTATTAATCTGAGTTTTCTTGCCATAGTTTGAACACACGGGACACCTGGCTGGGCAGGTACGTGCGAGCCAGGATAGCAGCTTTGGGTAGGCGGTTGGTTCTGATCAGAAGCTCCAAACATTGATCCAGTCTGTGTGGAAATGATGACAGAACAACAGTTACACTATTGACTTTCACTTGGGGAGAGCTGAATCCTAGTCGAGATTCAAAAGGGGGTAGAGAGGTCCGGGGGGCAATTTAGGTCAAGGAGGACCTCCTCCCATATCTGTATGGGGTTAGGTTCGGGTTCAGTCATTCTTTTCCTACGGAAAATTTTGGGTCACGCATTTGGGCACTGGTTCGGAAGATCCTACAAGTTCTGAGTCTTTCGATAGAGCAGGGAGGCGATGCCGAAAGTCATGCAGTAACCGAGACTGACCAAGGCAATTAAGATGTTATCTGCTGCGGACCAGGAGTCCATGAGCGGGAGCTCGGGTGTTCTGTCTGTTTTAGTGTCTTGACTAGCCATTTGGACCCAACAATTTCCGCATGACTCGTAGTAACATGGTAGCGAGGTGTAGCTTCTGCTTGTCAAGTAGGCGGCCGAGCCACATGAAGCGATGGATGTAATGGAACGAAGATAGTAATTGGCTTATGTAGCTGGGTTCATATGATTGAGCTTAGCCCCAGTTTGCAATTCCTAGTTTAACCACCAGGGGTCGCCAAATCAAATTGAGATCATGAATAGGTGTCAGCCCCAGTTTACAATCCCTGGTTTAACCACCAGAGGTCGCCAAACCACATTAGAATTATGAGTCGCCAGTTCAAGCAAAGAAGTTAAATGTCCTCATCCTATTAAACCCCGTATTATGGTAAACAAACACATACTGAAGTCAACCACTTATAACCATTGTTTGATTTTATATCCTTGAGATGATTTTGATGTTCTCTTTGATGTTATAAACTTGGATGTACAATTAGGAATCATTGATAAAAAGTACATCAGGCCTGGATAGGCTGTTATATACTATTCTTACTTTTGAAATACTAAAGGGAAAAATGCTTTGAAACGGCTTTTGTGTAAGAACTGTAACCTGTGTGGAGTTGTCTCTCTCAGACAAAAATAACACATGATATATCACATAAGGATGATTGAACCTGTTGAATGCATGAGAGAATTGGATTCACATGGAATATTTAACATTTAAAATAGACTCATGTACTGCTGTATTGCTTAGAAAGTAACATGATGAGATGAAATGTATTGGTTGGAGTCAAGACATATGTAATATGCTTGGAAGTGGATGTATTTACCAAAAAGAAGCCTATTTGAGTGAGCAAATAAGAGGTCAGGTCAGGACAACGATGATGCCGTTCTGAGGGAAAAACAGGAAACAGGTGCTTCCTGTTCAGGTCAAAATAAGAACACGCTGAGAGTAAAAATAAGAGTTCAGGTCAGGATAACTCTGACGCTATTCTGAGGGGAAAACAGGAAACAGGTGTTTCACACTCAGGTCATATCAGGACAGCGCAAACAAAAGGAGTATTTTTAGAAAAAGGGAGTTTCTGGAAAAACCAAGGTTATAAAAGCCTCAAATGGGGAGAGCGCGAGGCTTCCTATCCTGATCCAGGATGAGGAGACGCACGCGCTTTTCTTTCGCAATACTAAGGGACATGCTGGCAGGAGGGATTTATCAAGCTACTTGGATAGCGATTCGTTTTTGAATATTCCTCCTTAATTGGGTAAGACTACAATATTATTATAATAAGGTAACTAATAGAACCGCTATTGATATTGCGTGGATAAGGGAAGAGAGCTAGTCAGCTGTTCAGGGTTTCTTATATTCCAAATTATCTTATTATTAATTGGCATCACGGCTCCGTAGGACTTGATCACTCCTTAAGGCTCACTCAAAAGGCAATACTTGTTTTATGATATAATATTTTTAACTACTTAACTATTTCTTTTCATTTTTGTTATTATTTCATTATTGATTTTTTATATTATAAACCCTTTCTGTCATATTATCATTTTAACCTTAAGTAATCACTAAAATAAATACCTTGCTTTAATTCTATTCTATCTTTGTCATTCTTATAATGAGAAGTTATCTCATTTTTAATACTCAACCTCTTACAAGTGATTGAACGTCGACGATACCAATAACATCGGGTAGTAACACCATCCCAAAAAGTAACTCATTCATATTACTTCGGCTTAATAATAAAACAAATCCGTACGGTTCTAACAAGGACTGTTAAACTTACTAGGTCTTTAACAATTGCAATCGATTTTTTAGGAATGAATCTGCTGTAAAAACAGAGTATTTACAATATTACCCTTTCACTCGGTGCGGTTACTCATCAAGGGGTGATATGTGAAGGCAGACCGGATTGGCTCTGTAAAACTAAAGGCAGTTAGCACACCTAGGCAAATTCATTTCGACACCGGCTTAACAGCTCCTCATCTCCTTGCTCATACGGCGTTGGTGCCGGTAAAGGAAAACGGGGGGAGTTTGACCCTTTAAACGGAGAGTCGGTCAGGACATTTCTCCCGATTAGTCCTGCGGATAAGCGAAATCTGACATGCTCTACACCGCGACCCATCCTTCATAGGCTTCAGCCTACAAATCCCATCCGCTACATCTCAGATGAACAGCTTTCTGGGACACAGGTAAGCAATGTTTTTGCGAGGATGCACATGTGCAAATTAGGCGCCAGATGCAGATCAGGATTACTATCAAGATAGGCGACTGCCGCGGGAGTACTGACTCGGATGGAAGTGTCATGCTGCCAGATGCCAACATTAATTACAAGACATACAAAACAGTGGAACTCCCAAGAGAAAAAGCCAAGTGGGCTTGGACAGGGGTAATAGGTCTTGCTAGACCTTTAGACAGGATGCTTTCAACTAAGCTCAGGGGTACCAAGTATGGAGGGATTATACCCATTGCTAAATTGTCTATGGATGAAGAGATTTCACATAGCATGTCATTCGTCAATGTGGTAACAATCTGTGTGTGAGGATAATCCGTTTGGACCACCGACAGCAGCTGTCTAGTTTGGTTCAGGATGACACTGTAGTGTTGAGGACAAGGATAGTGCCCTCGAGTGTCTCGCATAACGATTGGTGGTTAGCGGTTTGTCTCTCCGTACAGCGTCAAATGTTAGGAATTTCGGTTCGGAGCGCCCCCATTTGTTTCTTAACCGTGTTTAAGCTGATGCCGTTAACCGTGGAGGTTCCTATGCTAAACAATGAGTAGGCCCCCTACAAAACGCTTTGAACGTTTGGGGATTCCGCTGAGGTCGGCCTGGGTGACGGCAAATTTTTCTAGTTGCTGGAGCAGGTGTGTGGTGTCGAAGGCGGCATGGTGGATAGCGTTGCGGGACCACGTGGCTCATGGGGAGAACATACAAATTCACACAGGCGAGGCCAGATTTTAACCCGTCCTCAGAACTGTGAGGCAGACGTGCTAACCATGCCGCGGTGACAGCTAAATTAGCTCCTTGACGAATACGCTAAGTCTATCCAGCACAAGAAAGCCTTGTAGCTCAGTGGTTAGACCACTGGTTTAGTAAACCATTGCTTGTGAGGTCCATTCTAACTGAGGCCTCAAGTGAATTTTCGCAGTTGCAATTCATGATGCTATCCACAGTTGGAATGTGGCTGTCTGCATGGTCATTTTGAGTGTGTCAAAAACCATCAGGTACGCTTTCATCTCCTGCGAATAAGCTGACGACAGACCTTTCCAACCATTTGTCTCCTTAAATCTCAGAATACTTGAAGTTTCATTTTGTAAAATTAGGTGTTGTAAGGCGGCACGGTGGCCGACTGGTTAGAGCGTCAGCCTCACAGTTCTGAGAACCCGGGTTCAATCCCCGGCCCCGCCTGTGTGGAGTTTGCATGTTCTCCCCGTGCCTGCGTGGGTTTTCTCCGGGCACTCCGGTTTCCACCCACATCCCAAAAACATGCATTAATTGGAGACTCTAAATTGTCCATAGGTGTGAATGTGAGTGCGAATGGTTGTTTGTTTCTATGTGCCCTGCGATTGGCTGGCAACCAGTTCAGGGTGTACCCCGCCTCCTGCCCGATAACAGCTGGGATAGGCTCCAGCACGCCCGCGACCCTAGTGAGGAGAAGCGGCTCAGAAAATGGATGGATGGATGGATAGGTGTTGTAAGTTCATTAGCTGAAACACTAACAGGCCTCATAGCTGGCAGCTCCTCCTCTGGTTGAATCTACAAAGACATAATGTAGCTACTTCTGACCTGCTCTCTACTTTTCCATCAACATCCTCAAAGCAAATAATGGGGTACTTTTTTTCTAGTCATGAAACCATACTGTTGCTCGCAAATACTCACTTCTGTCCTGAGTCTAGCCCCCACTACTCTTTCCCATAACATCATTGTGTGGCTCATCAACTTTATTCCTCTATAGTTCCCACAGCTCTGCACATCACCTTTGTTCCTAAAAATTGGGCACCAGCACACTTTTCCTCCATTCCTCAGGCATCTTCGACAAATGACTGAGAACTATGAGAATTTCTTGGGTAGCCCCTCACTTACACTCTGGTCCTATAGATGTTTATAATTTACATAGCCACTCCCACCACACTTCAGTTGTACAGCCGGTTCCATGACCCCCTGTCCTGCATGCTTCCACTCCTATCCCTGTCCTGTCCAGTCCTGTCCTATCTTGTTGTATCCTTCCCTCACAGGCGGTAGCACAACTGCCCCATACAACACTCGATTCTGTGTCATTGTACTAGATTACTTTCCTCATCTTGTTAACAGCAAGAGAGTTTTGTCTTTTGTTGTCGTCTTTTCCTCTATTATTTAGCTACCTTTTCACTCTGTCTCTTTTTTGTTTCTGAAATTGCCCTTCACAAACTTTGCTCTATTCAACTGAACGATTGTAATTCTCAATAAATATCCATTAGAATACAAAGAAACCACAATTCAAGAATGGTTAGTGTTGGATTTATCTTACCCAACATTATAAAAAATAGACACAAAAGGAATGAAGACGCTGGTTTCTTTTTCTCATGAGGAGGGCGTATGGGAGATTGTTCAGATCACAGCCTCTCAACACGCTCTAAACAATTCCCCCCCTCGCTCCTGCATTTATTTGAAATAGGAGGGATTTACAAATCATAATGTTCTAAGCAATAAGACACAACACAAAATATTTGATAATAAGAGGGTTTTTCCCAGACATAGTATTCTAAACAATAAGACACGACACATAATATTTGATAATAAGAGGGTTTTTCCCAGACATAGTATTCTAAGCAATAAGACACAACACAAAATATTGGACCAACACTTGTCCCGACCCGACCACATCCGATCACGTCCTTGGTCCAGGCGCCCTTCCATCGGATGATGCTGAGTCATCTTTTCGAAGGCGAGACATCTAAAATCGTCCATAATACTAATGCAAGCTAAGCAAATAAATGATAACTTCTAGAATATATTTAACATTTCCCTCCTGTTTATCATGTATTTGCACAAATTCTCATATCATCTTACAGTCACTTCATTTCGATTTTTAACTGTAGAATCATTTTTATGAAACAAATACATTTACACTCAGAGTAAACTTGTCATACATGAATGTTGTAGTTTAAACATCGTAATCACCTGGATCAGGAAACAAATCAGGTAAAACAACATCATCATCATCATCATCGTCATTATTATCAACCTCCAATAAAGGATAAATCTGCTCCATACGGTTCCATGTGGGTTATGGCTGTGGTGATTAATTTACTGATTAATGCCCGAATGCATGGGATACAACAACATCCACACAATGTCAGAATGGCTGCAAAAACAGCAATTGATATCAATATTGGTGAAATTAGGGTTTTATATTTACCAAAAACCTCCATTCAGCTGTTTCACAAGGAGTGTTGATTGAGGGTCCGTAGACCATCGATGGCTCTGGTCAAGCTGCCATCTGAAGCAGTATTGTTTGTTCTCCAAACATACCGCAAACACCTCCCTCTCTTGCGAGGAGCATGTCGACAGCTATGCGGTCTTTGGAACGTCCTTGAGCTGCTCGTGCACAGCTTCCAACCCACTCTGAGTCCAATTTCCTAATCTCTGTACATTGAAGTGGATATAGTTTATCCCATCAACATTTTTATTCATCGTACACCAACAGCATATGAAGTATTCAAATCCTCCTGCAACTTGGTCAGCTAATTTGTATTAATTAGGAACCCCACGAGGAACACCATGTATGTTTTATGTTGGATAATTTTGCCTCTGCCAGGATAAATCTCTTTTTTGTCAAGTATGTCCAAAACACACAAGGAATTTGTCTCCGGTAGTTGGAGCCGGGCGGCTCGGTGGCCGACTGGTTAGAGCGTCAGCCTCACAGTTCTGAGGTGCGGGGTTCAATCCCCGTCCCCGCCTGTGTGGAGTTTGCATGTTCTCCCCGTGCCTGCGTGGGTTTTCTCCGGGCACTCCGGTTTCCTCCCACATCCCAAAAACATGCATTAGACTCTAAATTGCCCGTAGGCATGACTGTGAGTGTGAATGGTTGTTTGTTTCTATGTGCCCTGCGATTGGCTGGCAACCAGTTCAGGGTGTACCCCGCCTCCTGCCCGATGACAGCTGGGATAGGCTCCAGCATGCCCGCGACCCTCGTGAGGAGAAGCGGCTCAGAAAATGGATGGATGGATGGATAGTTGGAGCCGCTCTAGTACAACAGACAGTCAATTTACAGAACACTTTGGAGACAGAAAGACATTGACAAAAAACAATTGTGCAAAAAGATGCAGTCCTCTAGCAGCAGTTTGAATGACTAATATCGCAATAGTCCGGTGCAACGACCGTTGTGCAAAGGGCGCTGAGACTTCAAGGAGTGTATGCGGTTTAAAGTGACGAGTAGTGCGATCATCTGGGACAATGGTTGTGCAAATGTTGCAGATGCTCCTCAATCAGTGTGCAAATGGAATAATACAATCTTGTGATAATTATGCCGGAACTATGCGCAACAAAGGCCTGGGACCCATGCAAACAACACAATCTTTTC
The DNA here is from genome assembly GCF_024500385.1 of Phyllopteryx taeniolatus. Lineage (NCBI taxonomy): Eukaryota > Metazoa > Chordata > Actinopteri > Syngnathiformes > Syngnathidae > Phyllopteryx > Phyllopteryx taeniolatus. Next base: position 8,042 of record NW_026903128.1, read on the forward strand.
TCGCTACATTTGCTGCTTGTTCCATCAATAGTAACCAATTGTTATTTTGTCCTGAAACTCCTGTGACAACAAGGAACCAATCATCAGTAGTTATGTTGTTAACCATTAAAATTTGTCTACCTTTCTTTGAAGTTTTCAATGGCATTTTTGGTTTAACACGGTTCCTATAACACAATACTACTTGGAAGTGGGGATCTTTTCCACCAGAATAGGCCCACAAGCTCACTATCAAACACATTGGGTGACTTGTATTTCAATATTAAACTATGAGCCGTTTTGCTTATGTTAAACTTCTTTCTTTGTTCTTTTGCTGTTCTTTTTGACCAACTGGACCAATCATAACCTGTTTCACCAATAAGGTGTTCCCATTCAAAACCTATAGTTGCATACCAGTCATATCTAAATCCCCAATTCTGCCCATTCTCTTGAGCATCATTGGTGAGAGCCGCATATGGAATTATGATTAAAGCAGCTTGATTTTGGGGGCACAAAATATTAAACCGTTTTGCTGCGTTTGGAGGCCATGCCCACAATTTTGATCATCAGCTGTACTCCTTTTGATACGAGTTAATGATTCAAAAAAAAATTTTTATTATTATTATTGGGTTCGTCATATTGGTCCAGTTGGTAGGTGATTTTCTATCTAAAAAATGGGTTTTATCATTGAGGGTGGGACGTCCCATGTACCACAAAAACAAAACCAACATCTTAGTAGCCAAAGTTGCTACGTAACAACTTATCGAATCTCATAACCAACGTGGGTGTGCCTTTCTGCTGAGTTCTCACTAAAAGGGTTGGTGTCTTTTTTCTTCACTGACCAGCAAGCGTTTTCAGAATCTACACATCTGCTCCCGCTCCGTTATCAGACTTTTGCTCACCTTCCCTATTTGAGTACTCAGCTGAAATGACTCTTACAGTGTGTTAAATGAACCCACGTGTTTCTTTCTGCTATTTTTTAGGGCTGTAAAGTGTCAATCTATCTGTGCCACCATCCCTCCGGTTGAGACGTGACACAGCATGTCTCAATATAGCAGCCCATTTGAATAGTTTTTTTTTCTTTTTTTTTTTTTTTTCCTGTGCTAATGTAAATTTCATTTTGTAGTTTTGCACTTTGTTTTTCCCAATAATTGCGTTCTTGTTGTGGAATACTCATATTGGCTATCAGTATAGATTGTACCATCTTTATTTATCATTAGTTTGCATGCCTCGATTAATGCTACTAATTCAGCAGCTTGTTCAGCCAATTCCTGTCAATCATGCTGCGTGCCTTCATCATTAAGGGTATTAGTGTGGCTGGATTTAAGGTTGTGCATCGCTCAACAGTCAAATGTGGTTCTGATAGCAAGATGGCAATGCAAGATAAATGTCTTGCAGGTGATTTGCAATAGGAGAGCAGACACTGTATGTGGGACCTTTAGGGTGAACTGCTCTCTAGTTGAAAAATAAGCTATTGGTCTTAGCTTATCACCGTATTGTTGTGTAAGTACGGAGGTCATGCAATAGCTTTTACAATCTACCATTTGAATGAATGTTTTATCATTAAATTTGGAAGGCCTAGCGCAGCACTGGAGACCAAATGTTGTTTAATGTCACAGAAGGCCTTTTCTGCCTCTGTACTCCATTAAACAGGTGATGTAATTTTAAGGTTGTTTTCATATATTAATTTTGACAATGGTGCAACAATTTCTGCATAGTTTGGAATCCATGCTGTACAATAATTTGTCAGACCTAAAAATGATTATTATGTTTCTTCGTCTGTGGTTTAGGATTTTTTAAGACTATAGCTCTCCTGTCTTCTAATATAGTCTTTCCTCCTATACTTAAATTATGGCCTAGATATTTAACTTGTCTTTTACATCATTGCAATTTATTTTTGTTAACTTTATGTCCCTCTTCTGTTAGATGATGCAGCAAGGCCAATGAATCCTTGCATGTCTCTCCATCTGTAGATGCCAGAAGACATGCGTGTTGTCATAACTTGTGAATAATTAGTTAGACTTTCACAGTAACCTTGCGGTAATCTAGTAAATGTATATATATATATTTTTTTTTTCTCAAATGTGAATGCAAACCAAAATTGACTGTTATTTTCTATTGGTACTGAAAAGAATGCATTAATGCATTAATGCATTAATGTCCACTACTGTAAACACAGTAGCGTCTGGTCTTAATGAATTTAACAATGTGCGTGGGTTTGGTACGCATGCTCTGTATTACTGCAGCTCATCACATTCTTTTTTATCTTCTATTTTTGTGATAAGCTCCAAGGCTGCAGACAACAGGGCCTTTCCCACGTTTAACGGTGGCTTGTCTTTTATTTTTTATATAATATGATTCCTGCAACGCGGCTATTTTTTGTGTATTTAACCAACCATTAAAGCCGTGTTCGGTTATCCCTGTCTCTAAATATAAAATTTTATCAGGATCCTGTTTCTTTTTTTCTTTTAAATTTAATTTAATGAACCTCCAACCTTTACACTGCAGTGTATTCCTGTTTTTTATTTTACTACTTCCTTTCCCCATTTGAAAGAATTTGGTTCAGTGTAATACTACCTAGGGTAGTCTAGAACACTGTTTCTTTTCAGTAGGACGGTGATTCAAATTTACTTTCTGTGGTAATTCTCACTTCAACTCTTTCGAGTGGAGAATTCTTGCCTTTGCATCCACAAAAGTCCACCGTTTACTTTCCCACTGTTTTGGTATGGAATGAAAAACCTAGTGGTTTCCCATTTCCCATTTACACTCTCATTCAAACAGTTTTCATTCACACTGGCTCGTCAGAGGACTCCGCCGTCCCATACGGAATTTAACTACGTCTGTCAACAGCTCATTAGAGGACTCCGCCATCCTATACGGAATTTAACTACGACGCCACGAAACTTTCCTAGTTTCTTTATTCTACCCGCCATTGACTAGTATCCACAGGGTTTATTAAACACGGAATTTAAGTACGTACAGGACTCCGCCGTCCTCGCGGAATTTCTGGACTCCGGCGTCCTTTTTCCTAAAAAAAAAATTTAAATTTAACTCACCAGTCGTCTTCAATCCTGTGGATTGTCGTCAACCTTCAGATCCCAGTTGAGGAGAACGAAGACCAGTCCCGTAAAGGGTCTTACTTGCCGTGGCCACGGTCTCTTAACTGGAAGTCGGCTCCACAACTGGAATCCTCGGGTGTGTTGACATCCGGCTCGAAGGACCAATTTAATGTTGGATTTATCTTACCCAACATTATAAAAAATAGACACAAAAGGAATGAAGACGCTGGTTTCTTTTTCTCATGAGGAGGGCGTATGGGAGATTGTTCAGATCACAGCCTCTCAACACGCTCTAAACAATCCCCCCCCTCGCTCCTGCATTTATTTGAAATAGGAGGGATTTACAAATCATAATGTTCTAAGCAATAAGACACAACACAAAATATTTGATAATAAGAGGGTTTTTCCCAGACATAGTATTCTAAACAATAAGACACGACACATAATATTTGATAATAAGAGGGTTTTTCCCAGACATAGTATTCTAAGCAATAAGACACAACACAAAATATTGGACCAACACTTGTCCCGACCCGACCACATCCGATCACGTCCTTGGTCCAGGCGCCCTTCATCGGATGATGCTGAGTCATCTTTTCGAAGGCGAGACATCTAAAATCGTCCATAATACTAATGCAAGCTAAGCAAATAAATGGCATCTAAAATCGTCCATAATACTAATGCAAGCTAAGCAAATAAATGATAACTTCTAGAATATATTTAACAGGGACTAAAAGGGGAACGGTGGGAAAATTAAGGCAAATTTAAGTTACAGTACGACTGAGGGGTAAAACATTACAAGCAGCTGTGGGTTGATAGGGGAGCATGCCAAGACTCCACTGGTTTGTGGAGAAATCAGGAGGGTCTCATAGTGGCACCCCGGACCTGTTGGGTCTGTGAATTCAGGAGGCGCATGAGCTAGCCCATGACGCAAGGGGGGTGTAAAGTGAAAAATTATGAAAGAATATGGATTTGGGCACCATATGGGCTGGAACAAATTGACTATATTATAGATGGTGCCACGGTGGACAACTGGTTAGAGGGTCTGCCTTACAGACTGAGGACCGGGGTTCAATCCCCAGCCCCGCCCGTGTGGAGTTAGCATGTTCTCCCTGTGCCTGCGTGGGTTTTCTCCGGGCACTCCGGTTTCCTCCCACATCCCAAAAAACATGCATGGTATGTTATGAAGACTCTAAAGTGCCCGTAGGTTTGAATGTGAGTGCGAATGGTTGTGTGTTTCTATGTGACCTGCGATTGGCTGGCAACCAATTCAGGGTGCACCCTGCCTTCTGCCCGATGATAGCTGGACTCCCGCGACCCTTGTGAGGATAAGCGGCTCAGAAAATGAATGAATGGATAGGCAGATGCACCATATGTCTGAAAGACAATGTCCGGAGAGGGGTGATGACTGACACCTCCAGGTTACATTCCAACACCCAATGGGCCAATGCAGGAACTAGTTGTGGACTTTTGTTATGGTAAAACCAATTGAAGGGAACTCCATTTGACTACCATGTGGGTGTCCGCAATATGATACTGATCTTTGTAAACAAGGTGCCGAGTGGAAAGATAATCATGGGAATAACCTGATCTGCCAAGGTAAATTTTAGACGATAATTTCTTGTTGTTTAATACTTTGGGGAGGGTTGTGGTCAAAGGTGACTGCACTAGTCATACAGTGTTGTCCAAACCACAGACTGGGGACCATATACAGGTTCTTGTATCAGACAGTTATCGAATAGTCGAGGTGACCTTACTAAATGGTTAAAGATAACCTATAATACCCATTTAGTCGACCTGGTCGAAGACAAAGGACGAGTTAGAGCCCCCTCTAAAGGGCTAACTATTAAAGGAAGTATTGTTTCCTCTAAAGGCAGTAGACGGAATAAAGATCCCGTAAAGTCTGATGTCAAAAGGAAAACTGCTGTTCTGACCTCTGAAGGTGAACACACAGCCGGCATGAAATCTGAGACCAGGCTAGTCGCGAGTCGCTTCAGCCGAAGGGCCAAAAGCATCTCTAAAGACCTTTAACGCTTCCACTATGCTGGTGATATTATCTGAGTTGTCTGGTATCAAAGTGTAACAAGCATCTCCTGTCAAAGTCAGAGAAACACACAAACCACCCTGCCTGGCCAAAATGTAGATATGGCGGTTTAAAGAACCGTCAAGCTAAATGGAAGTTTTCCATGGTATGGAGTGACATTTTTGGCTGATCGCACTGATAATACAACGTACACTTTGCAGGGTTTTATAATGAAACGATTAAGGAATTCGAACTTTTGTCAAATACACAGAGAAGCCATCAACTAATTTTGCTCAGACACGCCATATCTACATTTTGGCCAGGCAGGGTGGTTTGTGCTGCTCAGCCAATACCTGGTTACGGATAGGTTTAGGCCTATGGGTGCAGTCCATCCATCCATCCATCTTCTACTGCTTATCCGAGGTCGTGTCGCGGGGGCAGTAGCTTCAGCAGGGACGCCCAGACTTCCCTTTCCCCAGCCACTTCATCCATCTCTTCCGGGGGGATCCCGAGGCGTTCCCAGGCCAGCCGAAGGATGTAGTCTCTCCAGCGTGTCCTGGGTCATCCCCGGGGTCTCCTCCCGGTGGGACGTGCCCGGAACACCTCACCAGGGAGGCGTCCGGGAGGCATCCGAATCAGATGCCCCAGCCACCTCATCTGGCTCCTCTCGATGTGAAGGAGTAACGGCTCTACTCTGAGATCCTCCCGGATGACCGAGCTTCTCACCCTATCTCTAAGGGAGAGCCCGGACACCCTGCGGAGGAAACTCATTTCGGCCGCTTGTATCCGGGATCTCGTTCTTTCCGTCACAACCCACAGCTCGTGACCATAGGTGAGGGTTGGAACGTAGATCGACCGGTAAATCGAGAGCTTCGCCTTTCGGCTTAGCTCCTGCTTTACCACAACGGATCGATACAAAGTCCGCATCACTGCAGACGCTGCACCGATCCGCCTGTCGATCTCCCGTTCCATTCTTCCCTCACTTGTGAACAAGACCCCAAGATACTTGAACTCCTCCACTTGGGGCAGATCTCATCCCCGACCTGGAGAGGGCACACCACCCTTTTCCGACTGAGGACCATGGTCTCAGATTTGGAGGTGCTGATTCTCATCCCAGCCACTTCACACTCGGCTGCGAACTGCTCCAATGAGAGTTGGAGGTCACGGCTTGATGAAGCCAACAGAACCAAATCATCTGCAAAAAGCAGAGATGCAATACTGAGGCCACCAAACCGGACACCCTCTACGCTTCGGCTGCGCCTAGAAATTCTGTCCATGAAAGTTATGAACAGAATCGGTGACAAAGGGCAGCCTTGGCGGAGTCCAACCCTCACCGGAAACGAGTCCGACTTACTGCCGGATATGCGGACACAACTCTGACTCCGGTCGTACAGGGACCGGACAGCCCGTATCAGGGGGTTCGGTACCCCATACTCCCGAAGCACCCCCACAGCACCACCCGAGGGACACGGTCGAACGCCTTCTCCAAGTCCACAAAACACATGTAGACTGGTTGGGCAAACTCCCATGCACCCTCGAGGACCCTGCCAAGGGTGTAGAGCTGGTCCACTGTTCCACGGCCAGGACGAAAACCACACTGCTCCTCCTCAATCTGGGATTCAACTTCCCGACGGACCCTCCTCTCCAGCACCCCTGAATAGACCTTACCAGGGAGGCTGAGGAGTGTGATCCCCCTGTAGTTCGAACACACCCTTCGGTCCCCCTTCTTAAAAAGGGGGACCACCACCCCAGTCTGCCAATCCAGAGGCACTGTCCCCGATGTCCACGCGATGTTGCAGAGGCGTGTCAACCAGGACAGCCCTACAACATCCAGAGCCTTGAGGAACTCCGGGCGAATCTCTTCCACCCCTGGGGCCTTGCCACCGAGGAGCTATTTAACCACCTCGGCGACCTCAACCCCAGAGATAGGAGAACCCGCCTCAGTGAACCCAGACTCTGCTCCCTCATGGGAAGGCGTGTCGGTGGAATTGAGGAGGTCTTCGAAGTATTCTCCCCACCGGCTCACAACGTCCCGAGTCGAGGTCAGCAGCGCCCCATCCCCACTATACACAGTGTTGATGGTGCACTGCTTTCCCCTCCTGAGACGTCGGATGGTGGACTAGAATTTCCTCGAAGCCGTCCGGATGTCTTTCTCCATGGCCTCACCGAACTCCTCCCATGCCCGAGTTTTTGCTTCAGCGACCACCAAAGCTGCATTCCGCTTTGCCAGCCGGTACCCATCAGGTGCCTCAGGAGTCCCACAGGCCAAAAAGGCCCGATAGGACTCCTTCTTCAGCTTCAGTATTCGTTCAAATTTTAGCAGGGCTCGTATTGGCTTTGTGTGTGATGTTTTGCTTCTGCACCTTTCTGCTCACGTTTGCAAAGGCCACGATCCTTAGGTGGGTTGGCGTTGTAATGCCGGGGGACAAAGTAAAATTGCCAGTATTAAAGGGGGGTGAGACTAATGGTGACGTGGTATCAATGGAGTCCACGGTACGAGATGCATATCTAATGGGAACTTTTGTGGATGATTTTTAAGTGGAAGTTAGGTCATTTTCTTTACCCAGATTCCTTCATGCTATTGTCCATCCATCCATTTTCTGAGCCGCTTCTCCTCACTAGGGTCGGGGGCGTGCTGGAGCCTATCCCAGCTATCAACGGGCAGCAGGCGGGGTACACCCTGAACTGGTTGCCAGCCAATCGCAGGGCACATACAAACAAACGACATTCGCACTCACATTCACACCTACGTGCAATTTAGAGTCTCCAATTCATGCATGTTTTTGGGATGTGGGAGGTAACCGGAGTGCCCGGAAAAAACCCACGCAGGCACGGGGAGAACATGCAAACTCCACACCGGCGGGACCGGGGATTGAACCCCGCTCCTCAGAACTGTGAGGCTGACGCTCTAACCAGTCGACCACCTCATGCTATTGTGTTTCAAAAAAATAATATTCATCGGTGGTACGCGCAGGAGTCATGTCCACAGTGATTTGGAGGCATAAAGCGATGCATGGGGGGTATTAGCACTTACGGATTAAACGACTGCGCCAACTGTGTCTGCTCCAGGTGTGTGTATATGACTGCCCTCCATATGTTGTACTGTTAGATATCCATTTGACAATGTGTTGTATTATGTTTGATTTTGTTGCAAAATACTGGCAGATGTTTTTGTTTTTCCAGGAGTGTCCTGGAGCTGTGTGGGGTCCCGCCTGTATAAACCTGGATTCGGGGACTTGTTCATGGACTGTGATTGTGGACAGCGGGCCCTGGGCGGAAGGGTTCTGAATTTCTTCATCAATGTCACGAACTGTAGACCATATGGAGAAAGACCACCTTTATGATTTTTCCTATTTTCATTTGTGTGTATTTTGATATGTTTGCTTCCACAGTTATTTTTGTTGTTGTTTACTCTGTTTATGTTCATTTATTTCGATGATTGTATTATTCTGTTGTGTATGTTTTGCCATCCGGGTCAAGGTCCCCTTGGGCGATTTGCTATAAGGGGCTCTGAAGGAGACTTGATATGGCTCTCTCTCTTTTCCTCGTCTCTTAAGAGAAAGGTTTTTCGACTGAGAGCCGCGAATCCTTGGCGCTCCCACGAGGCTGCACGTACAAATGCATAACTTTAGGATTGGCGAGCGTCGTGTCGTTATTGTTCGCGGGAAGGAGATTTGGTTTATTTGACTGTTTGGTGTGACCTCAGGAGGCGAAAAGGGGACGCAGGGAGTGATTCGGCCTTATTAGGATAATTGTTTTTCCTAGTTAATGGTTAACCTTAAGTAGATGCTTTGGAGCATGATAGACTTTCTTGACCAAGTAGATTCTAAATCCAAATTGTAAATAATAGGTTACCTTTTTGGGCTAACACTGGTTTGTTGTTTCTTGCCAGGTGTCAGTTGCTACCTCTAGGTCTTGTAATGAGTTTGGGGATTTCATAAAGTGGGGTTATGTAGTATATTTCAATAGTACCACACTCAAAGTTCCTTTGCGAGGGCCAAATGCTTGGAGATCTGTAATCAAGCTAACCATCTTTTCTTTGAAGTTCTACATCAAAGGACTTCCTTCAACCATTTGTACGTTTATTAGGGTTTTCCTTCTCCGCCCAGTCAGCAACATGTCTTGGTTTCACAACAGGCGTCCCGGTCTGCAAATAGGACTGTTTTGCATCTTATAAGATAAGGGTACCGAATGTGAGCGTAGCTAGAATGTGAGGCGCCAGCAGGCGGGTGTGATTCCAAATATGGTCACGAGGCGCGACCATCTCCCGGATGCACCCAGGGAGGGGCTAATTCCACGCCCAGAGAATTAAACCTTGATAAACTGAGATCCAGGGGTTTTTCGTTTTTTTTTCGTTGTTCTGGCTATGTAAGCAGCTGTTATGACACTAAGGCTTGTTCAATAAATCGAATTAGCCCAAACGCCAAGTGTCTCGAAGTCTTCATTCATTCCTGCCCAACGGAAGCCGCAGTTCTCCCGGGTGACCTCCGACACGGAACCACAGGCGAAAAAATACACCAATAGTAAGGTGGTTGGTTAGGCATAGTAACTCTTCTGTGACTATCAAAAGTCAATTAGTCACTGAGAGGGGAATACAGGGATCTGTCTGACACGCTATAGCCAGGATGGAGACTTGTAGCCATTACTGCAGTTTGAAGGTATGTATTGGACTCTTGCAATCAGAATCAGAATCATCTTTATTTGCCAAGTATGTCCAGAACACACAAGGAATTTGTCTCCGGTAGTTGGAGCCGCTCTAGTACAACAGACAGTCAATTTACAGAACACTTTGGAGACAAAGACATTGACAAAAAACAATTGTGCAAAAAGATGCAGAGTCCTCTAGCACTTAGAGCAGTTCGAATGACTAATATTGCAATAGTCAGGTGCAATGACCATTGTGCAAAGGGCACTGAGACTTCAAGGAGTGTATGCGGTTTAAAGTGACGAGTAGTGCGATAATCTGGGACAATGGTTGTGCAAATGTTACAGATACTCCTCAATCAGTGTACAAATGGAGCAGATGCTACTCTGGCATGAGTGGCCAGTATATGCAAATAGTGCAGCATGGCGAGACAACTACAGCGAGTGCACGAGTAATACATAATTGGCCCCACAGAAATGTGACAACGAACTCAAGTCAAAAAATTGCCAGCTTGTTGTAATGGAATTATAAATTAGCTGTTTAAGAAGTTGATTGCAAGAGGGAAGAAGCTGTTGGAATGTCTACTAGTTCTAGTTTGCATTGATCGGTAGAGCCTACCTGAGGGAAGGAGCTGGAAGAGCTGGTGACCGGGGTGGGGAGGGTCCGAGAGGATTTTGCACGCCCTTGTCTTAGTTCTGGCAGCGTGCAAGTCCTCAAGGGTGGGTAGGGTGGTACCGACAATCCTTTCAGCAGTTTTGATTGTCTGTTGCAGTCGGAGTTTGTCCTTTTTTGTAGCAGCACCAAACCAGACTGTGATGGAAGAACACAGGACTGATTCGATGACCGCTGTGTAGAACTGTCTCAGCAGCTCCGGTGGCAGGCCGTGCTTTCTCAGAAGTCGCAGGAAGTACATCCTCTAAAACATACATTCAGATATACATTTGATGAACATCCAGTATAATTGTAGTTATGAACTATGAGGTTAACAAGCCTAATAGTAGTAGTAGTGTAGCGTAGTAGCGGTCAACAGAAATATCAGCATGCTGCCTCCACTCTCCCTGTACCAAGTAGCAAGCATTTCCAGGCAAGACACAGGTGACATTCATTAGGCAATCATTCAGCCCCAATGACACACCCAAACACACAGCTCCGCCCACACATTGACACACTCACACTAATTACCCTTATTATTCGCGGGGACTTTAACAAAGGTAAACTCAACCACGAACTCCCTAAATACAAGCAGCACATCGATTTTTA
>NW_026903129.1:0-18993 GCF_024500385.1 Phyllopteryx taeniolatus
AACTGAACGCTATGACAGTCGCCGCGAGGCCGCACGAAGTCCGAGAGGCTTGGAAGAGACCTCATCTGAAAGGTGGATTCACAACAATCGAGTGTGTCGAACGTCAGCCCAGTAGGTCAAACTTAAGTGTTCAAAAGTTCTGCCGAAATCACATAGGTCGTCATGTTACAATTTAGTCAATAAACGCCTACTACTGGAGCGAAACGGAATGCTTCGACGCTCGTGGTTCGGCCGCACTACATCCGAGAGGCTTGGAAGAGACCTCATCTGAAAGGTGGTTTCACAACGATCGAGTGTGTCGAATGTCCGCCTACTAGCTCAAACTTAAGGGTTCAAAAGTTCTGCCGAAATCACATAGGTCGTCATGTTACAATTTAGTCAATAAAGGCCTACTACTGGAGCGAAACTGAACGCTATGACAGTCGCCGCGAGGCCGCACGAAGTCCGAAAGGCTTGGAAGAGACCTCATCTGAAAGGTGGATTCACAACGATCGAGTGTGTCGAACGTCAGCCCACTAGCTCAAACTGAAGGGTTCAAAAGTTCTGCCGAAATCACATAGGTCGTCATGTTACAATTTAGTCAATAAAGGCCTACTACTGGAGCGAAACTGAACGCTATGACAGTCGCCGCGAGGCCGCACGAAGTCCGAGAGGCTTGGAAGAGACCTCATCTGAAAGGTGGATTCACAACTATCGAGTGTGTCGAACGTCAGCCCAGTAGGTCAAACTTAAGTGTTCAAAAGTTCTGCCGAAATCACATAGGTCGTCATTTTACAATTTAGTCAATAAACGCCAACTACTGGAGCGAAACGGAATGCTTTGACGCTCGTGGTTGGGCCGCACTACATCCGAGAGGCTTGGAAGAGACCTCATCTGAAAGGTGGTTTCACAACGATCGAGTGTGTCGAATGTCCGCCTACTAGCTCAAACTTAAGGGTTCAAAAGTTCTGCCGAAATCACATAGGTCGTCATGTTACAATTTAGTCAATAAAGGCCTACTACTGGAGCGAAACGGAATGCTTTGACGCTAGCCATTCGGCCGCACGACCTCCGAGAGGCTTTGAAGAGACCTCTCTGAAAGCTGGATTCACAACTGTTAAATAAATTGTTGAACTTATCATTAATTTGCTAAGCTTGCATTAGTATTATGGACGATTTTGAGAAAGGAAGATGTCTCGCCTTCAAGAAGATAACTCAGGAGGAATCATCAGAGAGAAGGGCGTCTTGACCAAGGACGTGGCAGGTGTTGGTCTCATGTCTTCACCTTGAAACCCTCCTCTTAGTGTGTTGTGTCTTGTAAGCTTTGTATGTTATGTCTCGTAAATCAGAAACCTCCCTATTTCAAATAAATACCGGAGCGACGGGAGAGATTGTTTAGATCGTGATAAGAGGCTGTAATCTGAGCAATCTCCCATCCGCCCTCCTCATGCGAAAAAGAAACCAGCGTCTTCATTCCTTTTGTGCATTTTTATAGGTGTTGGGTGAGATAGATCCAACATTAAATTGGTCCTTCGAGCCGGATGTCAATACACCCGAGGATTCCAGTTGTGGAGCCGACTTCCAGTTAAGAGACCGTGGCCACGGCAAGTAAGAACCTTTCTGGGACTGGTCTTCGTTCTCCTCAACTGGGATCTGAAGGTTGACGACAATCCACAGGAATGAAGACGACTTTGGTGAGTTAAATTTCCATCCATCCATTTTCTGAGCCGCTTCTCCTCACTAGGGTCGCGGGCGTGCTGGAGCCTAGCCCAGCTGTCATCGGGCAGGAGGCGGGGTACACCCTGAACTGGTTGCCAGCCAATCGCAGGTCACATACAAACAAACAACCATTCGCACTAACAGTCACACCTACGGGCAATTTAGAGTCTCCAATTAATGCATGTTTTTGGGATGTGGGAGGAAAGCGGAGTACCCGGAGAAAACCCACGCAGCCACGGGGAGAACATGCAAACTCCACACAGGCGGGGCCGGGGATTGAACCCGGGTCCTCAGAACTGTGAGGCTGACGCTCTAACCAGTCGGTCACCGTGCCGCGAGTTAAATTTAAAAAATAAAAAAAATAAAAAACGTTATTAAAGAGTGAGTGAATTGCGCGACAAAGAAGTTTGCGGCAGAATAAACCTTGTGTAATACTAGTCACTGGCAAGTAAAAGAGGGACGGCGGAGTCCGACAAATTCCGCAAGGACGGCGGAGTCCTGTACGTACTTAAACAAAAACACGTTTTCGTGTGTTTGTAAAAATGTTACTAGTATCGTGTGAATGTGTAAAAGTATGAATCTATAATCTATAGACAGGATTGTAAGTGACAACTGGGTTTGGAAGCAGATGCAAGAATCCTCCGCCCAGTAAAACGGATCCAAAAGAACGCCTAACGTGTAAAGACTGGAAATATGTTCAACTCCAAAACCCTTCCAAAATAAAACATTTAAACACGTGGATAACCAAATACGGTTTCGCTGGACAGCTAATTTCGCAAAAATTGGTTCAACTTCGAGACTAAATAAAATGTCGACACAAAAATAATATATCAAAAATAGAAAGAGGGATATGACGACTTATTCTAAACATGGCGTCTAAAAGAGAAAAAGGAAGTAAGAAAAAGAAGGACTTAGCAAGTGAACAGAAAAGACAGGCAGGTAGGGATAAAGAAATGTTGTTTCAAAGACAGAAAGATGACGAGAGAGGACCAGTGGTAAGAGTAAGTGGGAAAAAGATGGTTGAGAAAAAAGAATGATTGAGGTGGCAAATCCAAACGTCCAAGAGGACAAAAAAAGAAACTATTTTGGTCTATAGGACCTGGACTAATGAGGATGTGAAAAAGGCCGTAGCTGGCATCACACCCTACAAAGTAGACATTGATATGAGAAAAGGTTACGACATGCGACACCTGCTAAAATTACTATAGATTATCTGTACTCAGACAATGAAGCAAAAGTCACGGCAGGAATTATTTTACCAGTACAAACTAGACCCAAAACAGAATATAGACTATGCATTCGTCAATATCCATTAAAACCAGATGCACGTTGAAGGAACCTGTGTTTTAAAATCTCCTAACTCCCGTGGTTCCAAGCGTGTTCGTTTTCGTGAAAGAACTTCGTTCACAACAATGTATCAAAACCAACCAATTTATTCCTGACAGAGGAGTCTATACATTTGCATAGCTCTGGGTTCGTAACTACCCTATCTTATCCTTAGCAGATAAAGTAGTCGAACAAAAACTATCTGACTCTACCCCAGACTTTATACAATGTTTCAAACAGGCCAGTATGGAATCGCTGTCGTCTGATTGGTCCGTAATCTGACGTCATCGTTGTTCTGCGGACCATCTGGTCTGGCTCCAGACTACTGCTCCAGGTGTCGCCTGCAGATGTCGGCTCAATGTTTATAGTGGCTCCCCGCAGTTCCTTTCATCCTTGAGATCTGTCTCCAAATACCCCCCGATGGGGGCCAAATACCCCTATACTCCAATACACATTCTCTTCCAAACTAGTTAGAATTACACATTAGAATATAAAGTATTCTATATTCCCTTCAACGTGAAGGAATCAAACCGGTAATTGAAGCACTAATTAAGGCCGGAGTTATAGTGGAGTGTCCAGAACCATGTAACACACCCATTTTCCCCGTAAAAAAAGGCCCCACCTTCAGTGGGTTGGAGAATGCTCCAAGACTTACAGGCAGTAAATTCTGCAGTAATACAGAGAGCAGCATGCGTACCAGATCCACACACATTGTTCAATTCATTAAAACCAGACGCTACTGTGTTTACAGTGGTGGACATAAGTAATGCATTCTTTTCTGTACCAATAGAAAAGAACAGTCAATTTGAGTTTGCATTTACATTTGAGGGCAAAAAATATCCATTTACTAGATTACCACAAGGTTACTGTGAAAGTCCAACCATTTATTCACAAGTAATGACAACACGCATGTCTAAATTCACTCCCCCAGGAGGGAGCCAAATTTTACTATATGTAGATGATGTTCTCCTGGCATCTCCAGATGGAGAGACAAGCATCAAAGATTCATTGGCCTTGCTGCATCTTCTAGCAGAAGAGGGTCATAAAGTTAACAAAAATAAATTACAATTGTGTAAAAGGCAAGTCAAATATCTAGGCCATAATTTAAGTGTAGGAGGAAGGACTATATTAGAAGACAAGAAAGCTATAGTCTTCAAAAACCTAAACCACAGACGAAGAAACATATAATAATCATTTTTAGGTCTGACAAATTATTGTAGAGCATGGATTCCAAACTATGCAGAAATTGTTGCACCATTGTCAAAATGAATGTATGAAAACAACCTTCAAATGACATCACCTGTTCAATGGAGTACAGAGGCAGAAAAGGCCTTCTGTGACATTAAACAACATTTGGTGTCCAGTACGGCGCTGGCCCTTCCAAATTGAATGATAAAACATTCATTCAAATGGTAGATTGTAAAAGCTATTGCATGACCTCCGTACTTACACAACAATACGGTGATAAGCTAAGACCAATAGCTTATTTTTCCACTAAATTGGACAGCGTGACGTGTGCATTACCGCATTGTGTCAGAGCAGTTGTGGCAGCCTCGATGGCAGTAGAGAGCAGTTCCCACAATTGTGTTATTTCATCCATTAACTCTTAAACTCCCACATACAGTGTCTGCTCTCCTATTGCAAACCAATATGGCGTTTTTATCACTTGCAAGACATTTATCTTGCATGGCCATCTTGCTGTCACAACCACATTTGACTGTTGAGCGATGCACAACCTTAAATCCAGCCACACCAATACCCTTACCTGATGAAGGCACGCAGCATGATTGTCAGGAATTGGCTGAACAAGCTGCTGAATTAGTAGCATTAACCGAGGCATGCAAACTAATGATAAATAAAGATGTTACAATCTATACTGATAGCCAATATGCGTATTCCACAACAAGAACGCAATTATTGGGAAAAACAATGTCCAAAACTACAAAATGAAATTTACATTAGCACAGAAGGGAAACAAATACTTCCAAAAAAAAACAAAAAACTATCCAAATGGGCTGCTATATTGAGCCACGGTGTGTCACATGTCTCAACCGGAGGGATGGTGGCACAGATACATTGACACTTTACAGCCCTAAAAAATAGCAGAAAGAAACACGTGGGTTCATTTAACACACTGTAAAAGAGTCATTTCAGCTGAGTACTCAAATAGGGAAGGTGAGCTAAAGTCTGATAACGGAGCAGGAGCAGATGTGGAGATTCTGAAAACGCTTGCTGGTCAGTGAAGAAAAAAGACACCAACCCTTTTAGTGAGAACTAAAGTTATGAGATTCGATAGGTTGTTACGTAGCAACTTTGGCTACTGTGGTGTTGGTTTTGTTTGTGTGGTACATGGGACGTCCCATCCTCAATGATACCAACTGAGAGGTGTAAATCATGGGATCCTATATATCCCGTAACAAAAGCAGACAAACACAAACCAATGTTTTCCACTTTAGTAGCACCGAGTAATTTTACTTGTATAAACATGATTAGTAAAGGCAAGAAATTAGGACCACTGTATACCCTATGCCTGTTCAAGATTTAATGGAAAAAGCACCAATGGTGTTGTCAAATCTAGAACATAGACAAAAAAGAGATTTATCCTGGCAGGGGCAAGTTATCCAACATAAAACATACATCGACGCCATAGGTGTTCCTCGTGGGCTTCCAAATCAATACAAATTAGCTGACCAAGTTGCAGGAGGATTTGAGTACCTCATATGCTGGTGGGGCGGCACGGTGGCCGACTGATTAGAGCGTCAGCCTCACAGTTCTGAGGACCTGGGTTCAATCCCCGGCCCCGACTGTGTGGAGTTTGCATGTTCTCCCCGTGCCTGCGTGGGTTTTTTCTCCGGGCACTCCGGTTTCCTCCCACATCCCAAAAACATGCACATTAATTCAAAACTCTAAATTGCCCGTAGGTGTGAATGTGAGTGCGAATGGTTGTTTGTTTCGATGTGCCCTGCGATTGGTTGGCAACCAGTTCAGGGTGTACCCTGCCTCCTGCCCGATGACAGCTGGGATAGGCTCCAGCACGCCCGCGACCCTCGTGAGGAGAAGCGGCTCAGAAAATGGATGGATGGATATGCTGGTGGTGTACGCTTAATAAAATTGTTGATGGGATAAACTATATCCACTTCAATGTACAGAGATGAGGAAATTGGACTCAGAGTGGGTTGGAAGCTGTGCATGAGCAGCTCAAGGACGTTCCAAGACCGCATAGCTGCCGACATGCTCCTCGCAAGAGAGGGAGGTGTTTGCGGTATGTTTGGAGAACAAACAATACTGCTTCAGATGGCAGCTTGACCAGAGCCTCAATCAACACTCCTTGTGGCACAGCTGCATGGACGTTTTTGGTAAATACAAAACCCTAATTTCACCAATATTGATATCAATTGCTGTTTTTGCAGCCATTCTGACATGGTGTGGATGTTGTTGTATCCCATGCATTCGGGCTTTAATCAGTAGATTCATCACCACAGTAATTAACCCCCATGGAGGAACCGTATGGAGCAGATGTATCCTTTATTGGATGTTGACAATGATGACGATGATGATGTTGTTTTACCTGATTTGTTTCCTGATCCAGGTGATTACGGTGTTTAAACTACAACATTCATGTATGACAAGTTTACTCTGAGTGCAAATGTATTTGTTTCATAAAAATGATTCTACAGTTAAAAATCGAAATGAAGTGACTGTAAAATGATATGAGAATTTGTGCAAATACATGATAAACAGGAGGGAAATGTTAAATAAATTGTAGAAGTTATCCTTTATTTGCTAAGCTTGCATTAGTATTATGGACGATTTTGAGAAAGGAAGATGTCTCGCCTTCAAGAAGATGACTCAGCAGGAATCATCAGAGAGAAGGGCGTCTTGACCAAGGACGTGGCAGGTGTTGGTCTCATGTCTTCACCTTGAAACCCTCCTCTTTGTGTGCTGTGTCTTGTAAGCTTAGTATGTTATGTCTTGTAAACTCAGAAACCTCCCTATTTCAAATAAATACAGGAGCGACGGGAGAGATTGTTGAGAGCGTGATGAGAGGCTGTCATCTGAACAATCTCCCATCCGCCCTCCTCATGAGAAAAACAAACCAGTGTCTTCATTCCTTTTGTGTCTATTTTTTATACGTGTTGGGTGAGATAGATCCAACAGTGGGTTACTCTGATGATTGAAAGGTTGTTGCAGTTGTGTTTCTGTGTACATTGTGTTCTAAACATTGTTAAACTTTAATTTACCTCTTCTGTGTGCTGAGTTTCTACAGTGCAACTGTTAAATATATTATAGAAGTTATCATTTATTTGCTTAGCTTGCATTAGTATGATGGACAATTTTAGATGTTTCGCCTTCAAAAAGAAGACTCAGCATCATCCATGGAAGGACGCTTGGACCAAGGACGTGATCGGATGTGGTCGGGTCGTGACAGGTGTTGATCCAATATTATGTGTTGTGTCTTATTGCTTAGAATACTATGTCTGGGGAAAAACCCTCTTATTATCAAATATTTTGTGTTGTGTCTTATTACTTAGAATAATATCAAATATTATGTGTTGTGTCTTATTGCTTAAAATACTATGTCTGGGAAAAAACCCTCTTATTATCAAATATTCTGTGTTGTGTCTTATTGCTTAGAACATTATGATTGTAAATCCCTCCTATTTCAAATAAATGCAGGAGCGAGGGGGGGGGATTGTTTAGAGCGTGTTGAGAGACTGTGATCTGAACAATCTCCCATACGCCCTCCTCATGAGAAAAAGTAACAAGCGTCTTCATTCCTTTTGTGTCTATTATAATGTTGGGTAAGATTAATCTAACATAAATTGGTCCTTCGAGCCGGATGTCAACACACCCGAAGATTCCAGTTGTGGAGCTGACATCCAGTTAAGAGACCGTGGCCACGGCATTTGAGACCCTTTCCGGGACTGGTCTTCGGACTTCTCAACTGGGATCTGGAGGTTGACGACAATCCAAGGATTGAAGACGACTTTGGTGAGTTAAATTTTAAAAAATTTTTTTAGGAAAAAGGAATAAAAGAGTGAATGAATTGCGCGACGAAGAAGTCTGCGGCAGAATAAACCTTGTGTAATACTAGTCCCTGGCAAGTTGATGGAGGACGGAATCCGATAAAATCCGTGGGGACGGCGGAGTCCTGTACGTACTTAAATTCCGTGTTTCTGTATTTCTGTATTTCTGTGTTTCTGTGTTTCCGTGTTTTCGTGTGTTTATTAATATCGTGTGTATGTGTAAAAGTATGAATTTATAAGACAGGATTGTAAGTGACAACTGAGTTTGGAAGCAAAGGCAAGAATTCTCCGCCCCAATTAGGGTAGAAGCTTGAGAATTACCAAAACTCAGACATTAATTGTCACCCTGTCATTTTTGAATAAAGTCAGTATTTAGGTCACTCTAGGTGCAAATGAACTGACTTCCAAATTCACAAAAATGGGAAATAACAACAATAAACCGGATCCAAAAATAGGCCTAACATGTAAAGATTGGAAATATGTTCAACTCCAAAACCCTTCCAAAATAGAACATTTAAACACGTGGATAACCAAATACGGTTTTGCTGGCCAGCTAAATTCGCAAAAAATAGTGAAACTTCAAAACGAAATAAAGTGTCGACACAAAAATGATATATCACAAATACAAAAAGATGGATTTGACGACTTACTCTTCTGGTTAAACATGGCGTCAAAAAGAGAAAAAGGAAGGGAGAATAAGAAACACTTAACAAATGAACAAAAAGAGCAGGAAGGTAGACATAAAAATATGTTGTTTCAAAGACAGGAAGATGACGAGACAGGACCAATAATAAGAACAAGCGAGAAAAAGATAATTGAAGAAAGTTGTAAAAAAAGTAAGGAAACAAAAGCATCAGCACCATTGTACCCGGTTTTGCCACCTCATGAAAATCCTCCAACTCAAGAGGCACAAACACAACGAATTTTACGATCGGGAGGGGTACAAATGAATTGGTCTAGAAATTTGGGAGAAACATTTTCTCCCACTCCCAAAATAACAAATATAACCTCAGACGAGGGAGATATGGATTTATTTCCGATGATTGAAGTGGCAAATCCGAATGTACAACAAGATCGCAGAGAAACTCTTTTGGTCTATAGGACCTGGACAAATGAGGATGTGAAAAAGGCCGTAGCCGGCATCACACCTTACAAAGTAGACATTGTCCAGTTTGTTGAGGAAATAGAAAATCTTAGACAATCTTATCATTTAAATGGGACTGAGACTCAACAAGTTTGGATGACGGCAATGGGACCTGATTGGCATCTTTGCCGAGGGGATTGGGACCCAAAGCAACATGGTGTTATAATGCCACATGATGACAAAGAATTACAATATAGAGTTAGGGGTTTGATAGAGAGAACCACAGCCAGGTTCCGCAAAAGAGCAAATTACACGGAAATTAATAGGGTGAAACAAAAGGATGACGAACTTTTTGAAGAATATAGAGTTAGAATGACTGCTTGTTTTAAAGCAAACAGCGGCTTGAATGAGGATGCTAGTCCTCAGGGCCCTTATCAACAGCAGTTAAAAAATGCTTTACATGCGAATTCAAAAGAACACATTAACAGATGGGTAGATAAACATTGGATAAACCTAGCAACTGGCCCACTGGAGGAATATGTTAATCATGCCCTCCACGCAGAGAGAATGTTAGAGAAAAAGAAGAAAAAAAAAATTGATGCCTTCCTCGACGAAAGAGCAGAAATATACTATCAAGGCAGAGAAAGAGATAATTTTAGGGGACGCGGCAGAGGCCGTTGGAGAGTAAGAAATGATAGAAATCGAAATTATTGTGATAAGAACATCTGTTGGTGCTGTGGAAACAAAGGTCACATTGCGCGTGATTGCCCTAATAAAAATAAGAGAGAATACGGACAAACTACTGCATGACTAAGCCAGCCTGCTTCCCAACTCAACAAATCCTCCTGTGTAAAAATTACAGAGAATGAGGAGGTGGATTTCAATTTACAGGACATTCTGAGTTTGGACACTGAAAAACCTGAAATAACTTTATCAGTAAATGGTAAACAAATGACATTTCTTTGCGATACAGGGGCATGTAGGACTGCATGTCGGGAAAAGATTCCAGGTTCCAGATTATCGGGACATAAGGCACTAGTGAGATCTGCAAATGGACAAATTACTTTTGCCATGGAACTTGAGCCTGTGTGGATTAGAGACCCACAGGGAAAAACTTGTAGAATGCCCATTTTCGAGGTCCCGGAGTGCCCTGTGAATTTGTTGGGAAGAGATGGCTTATTCCAATTAGGACTTGTACTCATTCCATCATCAAATGGAAATATTGTAGTGAAACGAAAACATGAATTAAAGAGAGAGGACCTCTATTTAACACTGGAAAACAAAGAAAATACATTCTATTACACAATCGATATCACAAACAAACCACCGTTACACATGGGGAAGGCCCTAGTGTCTGCAGCCTTGCAGCTTATCACAGAATTTGAAGATAAAAAACAATGTGATCAGCTGCATATAATTCTGTGGTACAATAACACACAAGGGCCAGACCTCGAATATGAAAACAAGTTACGACATGCGACACCTAATGAGATTACTGTAGATTATCTATACTCAGATAATGAAGCTAAAGTCGCGGCAGGAATTATTTTACCAGACAAATTAAAGGAACTGTATAAAAATACAAGTGTCCCACATGTTTCGTTGTGCAAAGATTATGAGTCACAATGGAAACATATGGGAACATTAGTAAAACAAGGACAAGAGATAGATGATTGGCAGCAAATAGAAAACAAACTGGAATACAGTGCATCAACTGGTCTAATTAGAAAGGCGGTGTTTTGGACAATACAGGTTGATGAAGGGAAACACATGCAACCTGTTTGATTAGACCAAATGATTCTCACTGAAATTGATGAAGAAACATTGGAAAAAGTCCCCAAAGAATTATGGTCCACGGGACCATTTGATATAGGCCTTATTAAAGGGGCTTTACCAGTACAAATTAAACCCAAAACAGAATATAGACCAGGGATTCGTCAATATCCGTTAAAACCAGATGCACATGAAGGAATAAAACCAGTAATTGAAGCACTAATTAAGGCAGGAGTTATAGTGGATTGTCCAGATTCACCATGTAACACACCCATTTTTCCAGTAAAAAAGGCCCCACCTTCAATTGGTTGGCGAATGGTGCAAGATTTACAGGCAGTAAATTCTGCAGTAATTCAGAGAGCAGCATGCGTACCAGATCCACACACATTGTTAAATTCATTGAAACCAAGCGCTAAAGTGTTTACAGTGGTAGACATAAGTAATGCTTTCTTTTCTATACCAGTAGAAAAGAAAAGTCAATTTTGGTTTGCATTCACATTTGAAGGGAAAAAATACACATTTACTAGATTGCCACAAGGTTACTGTGAAAGTCCAACCATTTATTCACAAATAATGAAAACAAGCATGTCTAAATTCACTCCCCCAGGAGGGAGCCAAATTTTACTTTATGTGGATGACGTGCTGCTGGCATCTCTAGATAAAGACACATGCATCAAAGATTCATTGGCCTTATTGCATCATCTAGCAGGAGAGGGACATAAAGTTAACAAAAATAAATTACAATGGTGTAAAAAACAAGTCAAATATCTAGGCCATAATTTAAGTGAAGGAGGAAGGACTATATTAGATGACAGAAAAGCTATAGTTTTAAAAGCCCCTAAACCACAGACAAAGAAACATATGATGTCATTTTTAGGTCTGACAAATTATTGTAGAGCATGGATTCCAAACTATGCAGAAATTGTTGCACCATTGTCAAAATTGATGTATGAAACAAACCTTAAAATGACATCACCTATTCAATGGAATACAGAGGCAGAAAAGGCCTTCTGTGACATTAAACAACATTTGGTGTCCAGCACTGCACTGGCCCTTCCAAATTATGATAAACCATTCATTCAAATGGTAGATTGTAAAAACTATTACATGACCTCCGTACTTACACAACAATACGGTGATAAGCTAAGACCAATAGCTTATTTTTCGACTAAATTAGACAACGTGACATGTGCATTACCTCATTGTGTCAGAGCAGTTGTGGCAGCTTCAATGGCAATAGAAAGCAGTTCCATAATAGTGTTATTTCATCCATTAACTCTTAAAGTGCCGCATACAGTGTCTGCTCTACTATTGCAAACCAATATGGCATTTTTATCACCTGCAAGGCATTTATCTTGCATGGCCATTTTGCTGTCACAACCACATTTGACTGTTGAGCGATGCACAACCTTAAATCCAGCAACACTAATACCATTGCCTGATGAAGGCACACAGCATGATTGTCAGGAATTGGCTGAACAAACTGCTAAATGTAGATGTGATTTGAAAGATCAACCATTAAGTAATGGACAGGTTCTATATGTAGATGGTTCTTCGAAAAAAGATGAACTAGGTAAGACAAAAACAGGATACGCGGTGGTAACTGATACCATTATACTAAAAGCTGAGTCACTACCATCACATTACTCTGCCCAAGCTGCTGAATTAGTAGCATTAACCGAAGCATGCAAACTAATGATAAATAAAGATGTTACAATCTATACTGATAGCCAATATGCTTATTCCACAGTTCATGTGTTTGCGCAATATTGGGATAACAGAGGAATGATTACGTCAACAGGGAAGCCAGTAACTCATGCTGAATTACTTAAACAATTATTACAGGCAGTGCAACATCCGCGAAAAGTGGCAATTTGTAAATGTGTTGCGCATACATCAGGCACAGACAAGGTTTCTAAAGGAAACGCATTCGCTGACAGAACCGCGAGAGAAGCAGCCTTTAAACCATTTTTAGGTTTAAAACAACAGATTGAACAACAAACATTAGATGACCAAACATTAAAAGATATGCAACAACAAAGTCCACAACAAGAACGCAATAATTGGGAAAAACAAGGTGCAAAACTACAAAATGAGATTTACATTAGCACAGAAGGGAAACAAATACTTCCAAAAAACCTATTTAAATGGGCTGCGATATTGAGCCATGGAATATCACATGTCTCAACTGGAGGGATGGTGGCACAGATAAATCGACACTTTACAACCTATGGTTTCAATTTATATTCAAAGAATTATTGTAGAGCATGCATGATCTGTGCACGACATAACCCGCAAGGGCAATTGCGACCTACTCGAGGTACATTCCCAGTGCCTACATACCCTTTTCAACGCATTCACATGGATTACATAGAATTAAGTCAAAGTGAAGGAAAGAAGTACTGCTTGGTTATCATAGATGCATTTTCTAAATGGATCGAATTATTCCCAACAAAATCACCTGATGCTCTGACGGTGGCAAAAGCACTATGTAAAGACATTATTCCAAGATATGGCATACCTGAAACCATTTACAGTGACAATGGGACTCATTTTGTAAACCAAATAATTAATAAAATAGGAACCATGTTCCACATCAATTTAAAAAACCATTGTGCTTACCACCCTCAGAGTGCAGGTCTAGTGGAAAGAATGAATGGGACAATAAAAAATAGACTGAAAAAATGTATGGAAGAGACAGGAAGGTCATGGACACAGTGTCTTGACCTCGTTAAAATGTACATCAACATTACAAGCACCACAGGTTTAACACCTTACGAAGCGTTGTTTGGAAGACCTTATAGACTTCCGTTATTTAAACAAAAATGGGAACTTGATGACGAAACAAACTTAGCTGATTACATGAGAAAGTTGTTAGAGAAACAAAATGTTTTAAAAGAATCTGCTAAAAGTAAATATGTTTCCCAGCAGGAAACCAAGTTGGTTGGACCGGGAGACTGGGTCCTAATTCGAAGCATCAAAAAGAAGCACTGGCATTCACCAAAGTGGGAAGGACCGTATCAAGTGTTATTGACAACACCAACAGCCCTAAAAATAGCAGAAAGAAATACGTGGGTTCATTTAACACACTGTAAAAGAGTCATTTCAGCTGAGTACTCAAATAAGGAAGGTGATCTAAAGTCTGATAACGGAGCGGGAGCAGATGTGTAGATTCTGAAAACGCTTGCTGGTCAGTGAAGAAAAAAGACACCAACCCGTTTAGTGAGAACTCAGCAGAATGGCACACCCACATTGGTTACGACATTTGATAAGTGGATACGTAGTAATTTCGGCTACTATGGTGTTGGTTTTGTTTTTGTGGTACATGGGACGTCCCACCCTAAATGATAGAACCCATTTTTTTGATGAAAAATCACCTACCAACTGGACCAATATGACAAACCCAATAATAACAAAAATTGGATCATTAACTCGTGTCAAAAGGGGTACAACTGATGATCAAGTTTGTGGGCATGGCCTCCAAACACGGCAAAAGGGTTTAATATTTTGTGCCCCCCAAAATCAAGCTGCTTTAATCATAATTCCATATGCGGCTCTCACAAATGACGCTCAAGAGAATGGGCAAAATTGGGGATATAGATATGACTGGTATGCAACTATAGGCTTTAAATGGGAAGACCTTATTGGTGAAACAGGTTATGATTGGTCCAGTTGGTCAAAAAGAACAGCAAAAGAACATAGAAAGAAATTTAATTTAAGCAAAACGGTCCATAGTTTAATATTGAAATACGAATCAAATCAACCAATGTGTTTGACGGTGAGCTTGTGGGCATATACTGGCGGAAAAGATCCCCACTTCCAAGTATCATTGTGTTATGGGAACCATGTCGAACCAGAAATGCCATCAGAAACTTCAAATAAAGGTGGATACATTTTAACGATTAACGAAATAACTACTGATGATTGGTTTCTTGTTGTCACAGGAGTTTCAGGACAAAATAATAATTGGTTATTATTGGTGGAACAAGCAGCAAATGTAACGAGAAAAGATTGTGTAGTTTGCATGGGTCCCAGGCCTTTGTTGCGCATAGTTCCGGCACAAATATCACAAGATTGTATTATTCCATTAATGAACGCTACTGTACCAACAAAGAGGTGTAAATCATGGGATCCTATATATCCCGTAACAGAAGCAGATAAACACAAACCAATGTTTTCTACTTTAGTAGCACCAAATAATTTCACTTGTATAAACATGATTAATAAAGGGAAAAAATTAGGACCACTGAACGACACACAGTGTAAAGTAATCTTAAAAGTCAAACCAAATTTTGTGCCAATATCACGGAGCGACATCTGGTGGTGGTGCGGAGATGATAGACTGTTTGATAGATTACCTAAAGATAAATCTGGATTATGCGCTATTATTACTTTGATATTGCATGTGTCAGTATACCCTATTCCTGTTCAAAATTTAATGGAAAGGACACCAATGTTTTTGTCCAATCTAGAACATAGACAAAAAAGAGATTTGTCCTGGCAGGGGCAAAATAATCCAACATACATAGACGCCATAGGAGTTCCTCGTGGGGTGCCAAATCAATACAAATTGGCTGACCAAGTTGCAGGAGGATTTGAGTCTTTCATATGCTGGTGGTGTACGATTAATAAAAATGTTGATAGGATAAACTACATCCACTTCAATGTACAGAGATTAGGTAATTGGACTCAGAGTGGGTTGGAAGCTGTGCATGAGCAGCTCAAGGCTACCTCTTTAATGACGTTCCAGAACCGCATAGCTGTCGACATGCTCCTCGCAAGAGAGGGAGGTGTTTGCGGTATGTTTGGAGAACAATGTTGTACATACATTCCAAACAATACTGCTTCGGATGGGAGCTTGACCAGAGCCATCGATGGTCTACGGACCCTCAATCACAAGATGAAGAACCACTCTGGGGTGGACACTTCTTTGTGGGACAGCTGGATGGACGTTTTTGGTAGATATAAAACCCTAATTTCACCAATATTGATATCAATTGCTGTTTTTGCAGCCATTCTGACATTATGTGGATGTTGTTGTATCCCATGCATTCGGTCATTAATCAGTAAATTAATCACCACAGCCATAACCCCCATGGAGAATCGTCTGGAGCTTATGTATCCCTTACTGTATGATGATAATGATGAAAATGATGATAATGATGATTTTGCTTTAACTGATTTGTTTCCTGATACAGATGATTACGATATTTAAACTACAACATTCATATATGACAGGTTTACTCTGAGTGTAAATGTATTTGTTTCATAAAAATGATTCTACAGTTAAAAATCGAAATGAAGTGACTGTAAGATGATATGAGAATTTGTGCAAATACATGATAAACAGGAGGGAAATGTTAAATATATTATAGAAGTTATCATTTATTTGCTTAGCTTGCATTAGTATGATGGACAATTTTAGATGTTTCGCCTTCAAAAAGAAGACTCAGCATCATCCATGGAAGGACGCTTGGACCAAGGACGTGATCGGATGTGGTCGGGTCGTGACAGGTGTTGATCCAATATTATGTGTTGTGTCTTATTGCTTAGAATACTATGTCTGGGGAAAAACCCTCTTATTATCAAATATTTTGTGTTGTGTCTTATTACTTAGAATAATATCAAATATTATGTGTTGTGTCTTATTGCTTAAAATACTATGTCTGGGAAAAAACCCTCTTATTATCAAATATTCTGTGTTGTGTCTTATTGCTTAGAACATTATGATTGTAAATCCCTCCTATTTCAAATAAATGCAGGAGCGAGGGGGGGGGATTGTTTAGAGCGTGTTGAGAGACTGTGATCTGAACAATCTCCCATACGCCCTCCTCATGAGAAAAAGTAACAAGCGTCTTCATTCCTTTTGTGTCTATTATAATGTTGGGTAAGATTAATCTAACAGCAACATTTAGAGAATAAGATTGCAATTCATTGGCCGAGAAACAAATTCAGTCATAGGTTTGTGGACCCCCCCCCCCGAAATAGCCTTGGTTACCCCAAGGATAAAAGTCTAGCTCCGCCACTGTTGACCACGAAACAGTGTAGCGACGGAAAAATATAGTTAAACTAGGAGTGTCGCTCGTATCCACCACTGGTGTGTTTTGTTGTAGGCATAACGTTCTCTGCGGAACACAGCGCGATATCTCTCATGCTTGTTTTACGAGATGAAAACCATAAACCTTCAGGCAACCGATTCCTAGCCTCACGATATCCAGTCCACAGCCCTACAACCGATGTATCAAAGGCAGTGATCAAAGGTTCTCCGAGGCAGGCTCTCCTATCTCTGGGTTTGAGGCCCCGGGGGTGGATGAGATTCACCCGGAGTTCCTAAAGGCTATGGATGTTGTGGGGCTGTCCTGGTTGACACGCCTCTGAAACATCACGTGGACATCGGGGACAGTGCCTCTGGATTGGCAGACTGGGGTGGTGGTCCCCTTTTTTATGAAGGGGGACCAGAGGATGTGTTCCAACTACAGGGGGAATCACACTCCTCAGTCTCCCTGGTAAGGTCTATTCAGGGGTGCTGGAGAGGAGGGTCGCATATCCGACAGTAAGTCGGACTCGTGTCCAGTGAGGCTTGGACACCGCCAAGGCTGCCCTTTGTCACCGATTCTGTTCATAACATTTATGCACAGAATTTCTAGGCGCAGCCAAGGCGTAGAGGGGGTCCGGTTTGGTGGCCTCAGTATTGCATCTCTGATTTTGGCAGATGATGTGTTTCTATTGGCTTCATCAAGCCGTGACCTCCAACTCTCACTGGAGCAGTTCGCAGCTGAGTTCGAAGTGGCTGGGATGAGAATCACCACCTCCAAATCTGAGACCACGGTCCTCAGTCGGAAAAGGGTGCCGTGGCTTCTTCAGGTCGTGGATGAGATCCTGCCCCAAGTGGAGGAGTTCAAGTATCTTGGGGTCTTGTTCACGAGTGAGGGAAGAATGGAACGGGATATCGACAGGCGGATCGGTGCAGCGTCTGCACTGATGCGGACTTTGTATCGATCCGGTGTGGTAAAGAAGGAGCTAAGCCGAAAGGCGAAGCTCTCGATTTACTGGTCGATCTACGTTCCTACCCTCACCTATGGTCACGAGCTGTGGGTCGACCGAAAGAACAAGATCCCGGAAACAAGCACCCGAAATGAGTTTCCTCCACAGGGTGTCCGGGCTCTCCCTTAGAGATAGGGGTGTGAAGCTCAGTCAGGGAGGAGCTCAAAGTAGAGCCGCTGCTCCTCCACATCGAGAGGAGCCAGATGAGGTGGCTGGGGCATCTGATTCGGATGCCTCCCGGATGCCTCCCCGGTGAGGTGTTCCGGGCACGTCCCACTGGGAGGAGACCCCGGGGACGACCCAGGATACGCTGGAGAGACCACATCCTTCGGCTGGGCCTGGGAACGCCTCGGGATCCCCCCGAAAGAGCTGGATGAAGTGGCTGGGGAGAGGGATGTCTGATCGTCCCTGCTGAAGCTACTGCCCCCGCGCCTCAACCTCGGATAAGCGGTAGAAAATGGATGGATGGATGGATGGCTTCTGGTCTATAAATCACTAAACGGTTTACGTCCTGAATAAACTAAGTAGGGGTCTGAGATCGACAGACTCAGGTCAAATAGTGGAGAACAGAGTCCAAAGCGAACATTGTGAAGCAGCATTTAGCTATTATGCTGCACACCAATGAAATACTGTATTTTCACGACCATAAGGCGCACTTAAAAGTCTTAAATTTTCTTTACCATACCTGCGCCCAATAATACGGTGCGCCTTATGTACGTGTTAAATACAGAAATAGACCCCGTAACTGAGACTGCGCCTTTTAGTACGGTGCGCCTTATGGTCGCGAAAATCCAGTCAGTTGCCAACAGAAGTGACGTCAGCCCCCAGCGTGCATGTTTTTAAGTCCAGGTTAAAAACTCTTCTTTTTTTCCCCCCATGCTTTTTAGAGCATTTCCACTTTTAAATAATATTTCTTGCACTGTGTGCTGTTTTAATTGTATTTTAATTTTGTTTCTCTTTGTTTTAAATGTTTATAAGCTGTTTTTTTTTCTTTGTTTTTAATCATGTAAAGCACATTGAGTTACCTTGTGTATGAAAAGT
>NW_026903130.1:0-18974 GCF_024500385.1 Phyllopteryx taeniolatus
CCCCTGAAAGCTGGATTCCCACCGATCGTTTGTTTCAAATCTTAGCACACTAGCTCAAAAGGAAGCGCTAAAAAGTCCTGCCAAAATCACAAAGGTCGTCATGTTACAATTTAGTCAAAGGCCTACTACTGGAGCAAAACCGAGTGCTTTGACGCTCGCCGTTCGGCCCCACAACCTCCGAGAGGCTTGGAAGAGGCCTCCCCTGAAAGCTGGATTCCCACCGATCGTTTGTTTCAAATCTTAGCCCACTAGCTCAAAAGGAAGCGCTAAAAAGTCCTGCCAAAATCACATAGGTCGTCATGTTACAATTTTGTCAAAGGCCTACTACTGGAGCGAAACCGAGAGCTTTGACGCTCGCCGTTCGGCCCCACGACCTCCGAGAGGCTTGGAAGAGGCCTCCCCTGAAAGCTGGATTCCCACCGATCGTTTGTTTCAAATCTTAGCACACTAGCTCAAAAGGAAGCGCTAAAAAGTCCTGCCAAAATCACAAAGGTCGTCATGTTACAATTTAGTCAAAGGCCTACTACTGGAGCGAAACCGAGAGCTTTGACGCTCGCCGTTCGGCCCCACGACCTCCGAGAGGCTTGGAAGAGGCCTCCCCTGAAAGCTGGATTCCCACCGATCGTTTGTTTCAAATCTTAGCACACTAGCTCAAAAGGAAGCGCTAAAAAGTCCTGCCAAAATCACATAGGTCGTCATGTTACAATTTAGTCAAAGGCCTACTACTGGAGCGAAACCGAGAGCTTTGACGCTCGCCGTTCGGCCCCACGACCTCCGAGAGGCTTGGAAGAGGCCTCCCCTGAAAGCTGGATTCCCACCGATCGTTTGTTTCAAATCTTAGCACACTAGCTCAAAAGGAAGCGCTAAAAAGTCCTGCCAAAATCACATCGGTCGTCATGTTACAATTTAGTCAAAGGCCTACTACTGGAGCGAAACCGAGAGCTTTGACGCTCGCCGTTCGGCCCACACGACCTCCGAGAGGCTTGGAAGAGGCCTCGCCCTGAAAGCTGGATTCCCACCGATCGTTTGTTTCAAATCTTAGCCCACTAGCTCAAAAGTAAGCGCTAAAAAGTCCTGCCAAAATCACAAAGGTCGTCATGTTACAATTTAGTCAAAGGCCTACTACTGGAGCGAAACCGAGAGCTTTGACGCTCGCCGTTCGGCCCCACGACCTCCGAGAGGCTTGGAAGAGGCCTCCCCTGAAAGCTGGATTCCCACCGATCGTTTGTTTCAAATCTTAGCCCACTAGCTCAAAAGGAAGCGCTAAAAGTCCTGCCAAAATCACATAGGTCGTCATGTTACAATTTTAGTCAAAGGCCTACTACTGGAGCGAAACCGAGAGCTTTGACGCTCGCCGTTCGGCCCCACGACCTCCGAGAGGCTTGGAAGAGGCCTCCCCTGAAAGCTGGATTCCCACCGATCGTTTGTTTCAAATCTTAGCCCACTAGCTCAAAAGGAAGCGCTAAAAAGTCCTGCCAAAATCACATCGGTCGTCATGTTACAATTTAGTCAAAGGCCTACTACTGGAGCGAAACCGAGAGCTTTGACGCTCGCCGTTCGGCCCCACGACCTCCGAGAGGCTTGGAAGAGGCCTCCCCTGAAAGCTGGATTCCCACCGATCGTTTGTTTCAAATCTTAGCACACTAGCTCAAAAGGAAGCGCTAAAAAGTCCTGCCAAAATCACATCGGTCGTCATGTTACAATTTAGTCAAAGGCCTACTACTGGAGCGAAACCGAGAGCTTTGACGCTCGCCGTTCGGCCCCACGACCTCCGAGAGGCTTGGAAGAGGCCTCCCCTGAAAGCTGGATTCCCACCGATCGTTTGTTTCAAATCTTAGCCCACTAGCTCAAAAGTAAGCGCTAAAAAGTCCTGCCAAAATCACATCGGTCGTCATGTTACAATTTAGTCAAAGGCCTACTACTGGAGCGAAACCGAGAGCTTTGACGCTCGCCGTTCGGCCCCACGACCTCCGAGAGGCTTGGAAGAGGCCTCCCCTGAAAGCTGGATTCCCACCGATCGTTTGTTTCAAATCTTAGCCCACTAGCTCAAAAGTAAGCGCTAAAAAGTCCTGCCAAAATCACATCGGTCGTCATGTTACAATTTAGTCAAAGGCCTACTACTGGAGCGAAACCGAGAGCTTTGACGCTCGCCGTTCGGCCCCACGACCTCCGAGAGGC
Organism: Phyllopteryx taeniolatus; assembly: GCF_024500385.1. Classification (NCBI taxonomy): domain Eukaryota; kingdom Metazoa; phylum Chordata; class Actinopteri; order Syngnathiformes; family Syngnathidae; genus Phyllopteryx; species Phyllopteryx taeniolatus. The sequence continues at coordinate 2,179 of NW_026903130.1, forward strand.
TTGGAAGAGGCCTCCCCTGAAAGCTGGATTCCCACCGATCGTTTGTTTCAAATCTTAGCACACTAGCTCAAAAGGAAGCGCTAAAAAGTCCTGCCAAAATCACAAAGGTCGTCATGTTACAATTTAGTCAAAGGCCTACTACTGGAGCGAAACTGAGAGCTTTGACGCTCGCCGTTCGGCCCCACGACCTCCGAGAGGCTTGGAAGAGGCCTCCCCTGAAAGCTGGATTCCCACCGATCGTTTGTTTTCAAATCTTAGCACACTAGCTAAAAAGGAAGCGCTAAAAGTCCTGCCAAAATCACATCGGTCGTCATGTTACAATTTAGTCAAAGGCCTACTACTGGAGCGAAACCGAGAGCTTTGACGATCGCCGTTCGGCCCCACGACCTCCGAGAGGCTTGGAAGAGGCCTCCCCTGAAAGCTGGATTCCCACCGATCGTTTGTTTCAAATCTTAGCCCACTAGCTCAAAAGTAAGCGCTAAAAGTCCTGCCAAAATCACATCGGTCGTCATGTTACAATTTAGTCAAAGGCCTACTACTGGAGCGAAACCGAGAGCTTTGACGCTCGCCGTTCGGCCCCACGACCTCCGAGAGGCTTGGAAGAGGCCTCGCCTGAAAGCTGGATTCCCACCGATCGTTTGATTCAAATCTTAGCCCACTAGCTCAAAAGCAAGCGCTAAAAAGTCCTGCCAAAATCACATCGGTCGTCATGTTACAATTTAGTCAAAGGCCTACTACTGGAGCGAAACAGAGAGCTTTGACGCTCGCCGTTCGGCCCCACAACCTCCGAGAGGCTTGGAAGAGGGCCTCCCCTGAAAGCTGGATTCCCACCGATCGTTTGTTTCAAATCTTAGCACACTAGCTCAAAAGGAAGCGCTAAAAAGTCCTGCCAAAATCACATCGGTCGTCATGTTACAATTTAGTCAAAGGCCTACTACTGGAGCGAAACTGAGAGCTTTGACGCTCGCCGTTCGGCCCCACGACCTCCGAGAGGCTTGGAAGAGGCCTCCCCTGAAAGCTGGATTCCCACCGATCGTTTGTTTCAAATCTTAGCACACTAGCTCAAAAGTAAGCGCTAAAAAGTCCTGCCAAAATCACAAAGGTCGTCATGTTACAATTTAGTCAAAGGCCTACTACTGGAGCAAAACCGAGAGCTTTGACGCTCGCCGTTCGGCCCCACGACCTCCGAGAGGCTTGGAAGAGGCCCTCCCCTGAAAGCTGGATTCCCACCGATCGTTTGCTTCAAATCTTAGCCCACTAGCTCAAAAGGAAGCGCTACAAAGTCCTGCCAAAATCACATAGGTCGTCATGTTACAATTTAGTCAAAGGCCTACTACTGGAGCGAAACCGAGAGCGTTGTGACTCGCCGTTCGGCCCCACGACCTCCGAGAGGCTTGGAAGAGGCCTCCCCTGAAAGCTGGATTCCCACCGATCGTTTGTTTCAAATCTTAGCACACTAGCTCAAAAGGAAGCGCTAAAAAGTCCTGCCAAAATCACATCGGTCGTCATGTTACAATTTAGTCAAAGGCCTACTACTGGAGCGAAACCGAGAGCTTTGACGCTCGCCGTTCGGCCCCACGACCTCCGAGAGGCTTGGAAGAGGCCTCCCCTGAAAGCTGGATTCCCACCGATCGTTTGTTTCAAATCTTAGCACACTAGCTCAAAAGTAAGCGCTAAAAAGTCCTGCCAAAATCACAAAGGTCGTCATGTTACAATTTAGTCAAAGGCCTACTCCCGGAGCAAAACCGAGAGCTTTGACGCTCGCTGTTCGGCCCCACGACCTCCGAGAGGCTTGGAAGAGGCCTCCCCTGAAAGCTGGATTCCCACCGATCGTTTGTTTCAAATCTTAGCCCACTAGCTCAATAGTAAGCGCTAAAAAGTCCTGCCAAAATCACATCGGTCGTCATGTTACAATTTAGTCAAAGGCCTACTACTGGAGCGAAACCGAGAGCTTTGACGCTCGCCGTTCGGCCCCACGACCTCCGAGAGGCTTGGAAGAGGCCTCCCCTGAAAGCTGGATTCCCACCGATCGTTTGTTTCAAATCTTAGCACACTAGCTCAAAAGGAAGCGCTAAAAAGTCCTGCCAAAATCACAAAGGTCGTCATGTTACAATTTAGTCAAAGGCCTACTACTGGAGCAAAACCGAGAGCTTTGACGCTCGCCGTTCGGCCCCACAACCTCCGAGAGGCTTGGAAGAGGCCTCCCCTGAAAGCTGGATTCCCACCGATCGTTTGTTTCAAATCTTAGCCCACTAGCTCAAAAGGAAGCGCTAAAAAGTCCTGCCAAAATCACATCGGTCGTCATGTTACAATTTAGTCAAAGGCCTACTACTGGAGCGAAAAACCGAGAGCTTTGACGCTCGCCGTTCGGCCCCACGACCTCCGAGAGGCTTGGAAGAGGCCTCCCCTGAAAGCTGGATTCCCACCGATCGTTTGTTTCAAATCTTAGCCCACTAGCTCAAAAGGAAGCGCTAAAAAGTCCTGCCAAAATCACATAGGTCGTCATGTTACAATTTAGTCAAAGGCCTACTACTGGAGCGAAACCGAGAGCTTTGACGCTCGCCGTTCGGCCCCACGACCTCCGAGAGGCTTGGAAGAGGCCTCCCCTGAAAGCTGGATTCCCACCGATCGTTTGTTTCAAATCTTAGCACACTAGCTCAAAAGTAAGCGCTAAAAAGTCCTGCCAAAATCACATAGGTCGTCATGTTACAATTTAGTCAAAGGCCTACTACTGGAGCAAAACCGAGAGCTTTGACGCTCGCTGTTCGGCCCCACGACCTCCGAGAGGCTTGGAAGAGGCCTCCCCTGAAAGCTGGATTCCCACCGATCGTTTGTTTCAAATCTTAGCCCACTAGCTCAAAAGTAAGCGCTAAAAAGTCCTGCCAAAATCACATCGGTCGTCATGTTACAATTTAGTCAAAGGCCTACTACTGGAGCGAAACCGAGAGCTTTGACGCTCGCCGTTCGGCCCCACGACCTCCGAGAGGCTTGGAAGAGGCCTCCCCTGAAAGCTGGATTCCCACCGATCGTTTGTTTCAAATCTTAGCACACTAGCTAAAAAGGAAGCGCTAAAAAGTCCTGCCAAAATCACATAGGTCGTCATGTTACAATTTAGTCAAAGGCCTACTACTGGAGCGAAACCGAGAGCTTTGACGATCGCCGTTCGGCCCCACGACCTCCGAGAGGCTTGGAAGAGGCCTCCCCTGAAAGCTGGATTCCCACCGATCGTTTGATTTCAAATCTTAGCCCACTAGCTCAAAAGTAAGCGCTAAAAAGTCCTGCCAAAATACAATCGGTCGTCATGTTACAATTTAGTCAAAGGCCTACTACTGGAGCGAAACAGAGAGCTTTGACGCTCGCCGTTCGGCCCCACGACCTCCGAGAGGCTTGGAAGAGGCTCCCCTGAAAGCTGGATTCCCACAGATCGTTTGTTTCAAATCTTAGCACACTAGCTCAAAAGGAAGCGCTAAAAAAGTCCTGCAAAATCACAAAGGTCGTCATATACAATTTAGTCAAAGGCCTACTACTGGAGCAAAACCGAGTGCTTTGACGCTCGCCTTTCGGGCCCCACAACCTCCGAGAGGCTTGGAAGAGCCCCTCCCCTGAAAGCTGGATTCCCACCGATCGGTTGCTTCAAATCTTAGCCCACTAGCTCAAAAGGAAGCGCTACAAAGTCCTGCCCAAAATCACATAGGTCATCATGTTAACAATTTTGTCAAAGGGCCTACTACTGGAGCGAAACCAAGAGCTTTGTTGATCGCCGTTCGGCCCCACGACCTCCGAGAGGCTTGGAAGAGGCCTCCCTGAAAAGCTGGATTCCCACCGATCGTTTGTTTTCAAATCTTAGCACACTAGCTAAAAAGGAAGCGCTAAAAAGTCCTGCCAAAATCATAAAGGTCGTCATGTTACAATTTTGTCAAAGGCCTACTACTGGAGCGAAACCGAGAGCTTTGACGATCGCCGTTCGGCCCCACGACCTCCGAGAGGCTTGGAAGAGGCCTCGCCTGAAAGCTGGATTCCCACCGATCGTTTGTTTCAAATCTTAGCACACTAGCTCAAAAGGAAGCGCTAAAAACTCCTGCCAAAATCACATCGGTCGTCATGTTACAATTTTTGTCAAAGGCCTACTACTGGAGCAAAACTGAGAGCTTTGACGCTCGCCGTTCGGCCCCACTACCTCCGAGAGGCTTGGAAGAGGCCTCCCCTGAAAGCTGGATTCCCACCGATCGTTTGTTTAAAATCTTAGCACACTAGCTCAAAAGGAAGCGCTAAAAAGTCCTGCCAAAATCACATAGGTCGTCATGTTACAATTTAGTCAAAGGCCTACTACTGGAGCGAAACCGAGAGCTTTGACGATCGCCGTTCGGCCACACGACCTCCGAGAGCCTTGGAAGAGGCCTCGCCTGAAAGCTGGATTCCCACCGATCGTTTGTTTCAAATCTTAGCCCACTAGCTCAAAGTAAGCGCTAAAAAGTCCTGCCAAAATCACAAAGGTCGTCATGTTACTATTTAGTCAAAGGCCTACTACTGGAGCAAAACCGAGTTCTTTGACGCTCGCCGTTCGGCCCCACCATCTCCGAGAGGCTTGGAAGAGGCCTCCCCTGAAAGCTGGATTCCCACCGATCGTTTGCTTTCAAATCTTAGCCCACTAGCTCAAAAGGAAGCGCTACAAAGTCCTGCCAAAATCACATAGGTCGTCATGTTACAATTTGTCAAAGGCCTACTACTGGAGCGAAACCGAGAGCTTTGACGATCGCCGTTCGGCCCCACGACCTCCGAGAGGCTTGGAAGAGGCCTCGCCCTGAAAGCTGGATTCCCACCGATCATTTGATTCAAATCTTAGCCCACTAGCTCAAAAGTAAGCGCTAAAAAAGTCCTGCCAAAATCGCATCGGTCGTCATGTTACAATTTAGTCAAAGGCCTACTACTGGAGCGAAACAGAGAGCCTTGGAACGCTCGCCGTTCGGCCCCACGACCTCCGAGAGGCTTGGAAGAGGGCTCCCCTGAAAGCTGGATTCCCACCGATCGTTTGTTTCAAATCTTAGCCACACTAGCTCAAAAGGAAGCGCTAAAAACTCCTGCCAAAATCACATCGGTCGTCATGTTACAATTTAGTCAAAGGCCTACTACTGGAGCGAAACTGAGAGCTTTGACGCTCGCCGTTCGGCCCCACTACCTCCGAGAGGCTTGGAAGAGGCCTCCCCTGAAAGCTGGATTCCCCACCGATCGTTTGTTTAAATCTTAGCACACTAGCTAAAAAGGAAGCGCTAAAAAGTCCTGCCAAAATCACATCGGTCGTCATGTTACAATTTAGTCAAAGGCCTACTACTGGAGCGAAACCGAGAGCTTTGACGATCGCCGTTCGGCCACACGACCTCCGAGAGCCTTGGAAGAGGCCTCGCCTGAAAGCTGGATTCCCACCGATCGTTTGTTTCAAATCTTAGCCCACTAGCTCAAAAGTAAGCGCTACAAAGTCCTGCCAAAATCACATCGGTCGTCATGTTTACAATTTAGTCAAAGGCCTACTACTGGAGCGAAACCGAGAGCTTTGACGCTCGCTGTTCGGCCCCACGACCTCCGAGAGGCTTGGAAGAGGCCTCCCCTGAAAGCTGGTTTCCCACCGATCGTTTTATTTCAAATCTTAGCCCACTAGCTCAAAAGTAAGCACTAAAAGGTCCTGCCAAAATCACATCGGTCGTCATGTTACAATTTAGTCAAAGGCCTACTACTGGAGCGAAACCGAGAGCTTTGACGCTCGCTGTTCGGCCCCACGACCTCCGAGAGGCTTTCAAGAGGCCTCCCCTGAAAGGTGGATTCCCACCGATCGTTTGTTTCAAATCTTAGCACACTAGCTAAAAAGGAAGCGCTAAACAGTCCTGCCAAAATCACAAAGGTCGTCATGTTACAATTTAGTCAAAGGCCTACTACTGGAGCGAAACTGAGAGCTTTGATGCTCGCCGTTCGGCCCCACGACCTCCGAGAGGCTTGGATTGGCCTCCCCTGAAAGCTGGATTCCCACCGATCGTTTGTTTTAAATCTTAGCACACTAGCTAAAAGGAAGCGCTAAAACGTCCTGCCAAAATCACATCGGTCGTCATGTTACAATTTAGTCAAAGGCCTACTACTGGAGCGAAACCGAGAGCTTTGACGATCGCCGTTCGGCCACACGACCTCCGAGACCCTTGGAAGAGGCCTCGCCTGAAAGCTGGATTCCGACCGATCGTTTGTTTCAAATCTTAGCCCACTAGCTCAAAAGTAAGCGCTAAAAGGTCCTGCCAAAATCACATCGGTCGTCATGCTACAATTTAGTCAAAGGCCTACTACTGGAGCGAAACCGTGAGCTTTACGCTCGCCGTTCGGCCCCACGACCTCCGATAGGCTTGGAAGAGGCCTCGCCTGAAAGCTGGATTCCCACCGATCATTTGATTCAAATCTTAGCCCACTAGCTCAAACGTATGCGCTAAAAAGTCCTGCCAAAATCACATCGGTCGTCATGTTACAATTTAGTCAAAGGCCTACTACTGGAGCAAAACAGAGAGCTTTGACGCTCGCCGTTCGGCCCCACAACCTCCGAGAGGCTTGGAAGAGGGCTCCCCTGAAAGCTGGATTCCCACCGATCGTTTGTTTCAAATCTTAGCACACTAGCTCAAAAGGAAGCGCTAAAAAGTCCTGCCAAAATCACATCGGTCGTCATGTTACAATTTTGTCAAAGGCCTACTACTGGAGCGAAACTGAGAGCTTTGACGCTCGCCGTTCGGCCCCACGACCTCCGAGAGGCTTGGAAGAGGCCTCCCCTGAAAGCTGGATTCCCACCGATCGTTTGTTTCAAATCTTAGCACACTAGCTCAAAAGTAAGCGCTAAAAAGTCCTGCCAAAATCACAAAGGTCGTCATGTTACAATTTAGTCAAAGGCCTACTACTGGAGCAAAACCGAGTGCTTTGACGCTCGCCGTTCGCCCCACAACCTCCGAGAGACTTGGAAGAGCCCTCCCCTGAAAGCTGGATTCCCACCGATCGTTTGCTTCAAATCTTAGCCCACTAGCTCAAAAGGAAGCGCTACAAAGTCCTGCCAAAATCACATAGGTCGTCATGTTACAATTTTGTCAAAGGCCTACTACTGGAGCGAAACCGAGAGCTTTGTTGATCGCCGTTCGGCCCCACGACCTCCGAGAGGCTTGGAAGAGGCCTCCCCTGAAAGCTGGATTCCCACCGATCGTTTGTTTCAAATCTTAGCACACTAGCTAAAAAGGAAGCGCTAAAAAGTCCTGCCAAAATCACATCGGTCGTCATGTTACAATTTAGTCAAAGGCCTACTACTGGAGCGAAACCGAGAGCTTTGACGATCGCCGTTCGGCCACACGACCTCCGAGAGCCTTGGAAGAGGCCTCGCCTGAAAGCTGGATTCCCACCGATCGTTTGTTTCAAATCTTAGCACACTAGCTCAAAAGTAAGCGCTAAAAAGTCCTGCCAAAATCACAAAGGTCGTCATGTTACAATTTAGTCAAAGGGCTACTAATGGAGCAAAACCGAGTGCTTTGACGCTCGCCGTTCGGCCCCACGACCTCGGAGAGGCTTGGAAGAGGCCTCCCCTGAAAGCTGGATTCCCACCGATCGTTTGTTTCAAATCTTAGCCCACTAGCTCAAAAGTAAGCGCTAAAAGGTCCTGCCAAAATCACATCGGTTGTCATGTTACAATTTTGTCAAAGGCCTACTACTGGAGCGAAACTGAGAGCTTTGACGCTCGCCGTTCGGCCCCACGACCTCCGAGAGGCTTGGAAGAGGCCTCCCCTGAAAGCTGGTTTCCCACCGATCGTTTGTTTCAAATCTTAGCACACTAGCTAAAAAGGAAGCGCTAAAAAGTCCTGCCAAAATCACAAAGGTCGTCATGTTACAATTTAGTCAAAGGGCTACTAATGGAGCAAAACCGAGTGCTTTGACGCTCGCCGTTCGGCTCCACAACCTCCGAGAGGCTTGGAAGAGGACTCCCCTGAAAGCTGGATTCCCACCGATCGTTTGCTTCAAATCTTAGCCCACTAGCTCAAAAGGAAGCGCTACAAAGTCCTGCCAAAATCACATCGGTCGTCATGTTACAATTTAGTCAAAGGCCTACTACTGGAGCGAAAACATAGAGCTTTGACGCTCGCCGTTCGGCCCACAACCTCCGGGAGGCTTGGAAGAGGCCTCCCCTGAAAGCTGGATTCCCACCGATCGTTTGTTTCAAATCTTAGCACACTAGCTCAAAAGGAAGCGCTAAAAAGTCCTGCCAAAATCACATCGGTCGTCATGTTACAATTTTGTCAAAGGCCTACTACTGGAGCGAAACCGAGAGCTTTGACGCTCGCCGTTCGGCCCCACGACCTCCGAGAGGCTTGGAAGAGGCCTCCCTGAAAGCTGGATTCCCACCGATCGTTTGTTTCAAATCTTAGCCCACTAGCTCAAAAGTAAGCGCTAAAAAGTCCTGCCAAAATCACATAGGTCGTCATGTTACAATTTAGTCAAAGGCCTACTACTGGAGCGAAACCGAGAGCTTTGACGCTCGCCGTTCGGCCCCACGACCTCGAGAGACTTGGAAGAGGCCTCCCCTGAAAGCTGGATTCCCACCGATCGTTTGTTTCAAATCTTAGCACACTAGCTCAAAAGGAAGCGCTAAAAAGTCCTGCCAAAATCACATAGGTCGTCATGTTACAATTTAGTCAAAGGCCTACTACTGGAGCGAAACCGAGAGCTTTGACGCTCGCCGTTCGGCCCCACGACCTCCGAGAGCCTTGGAAGAGGCCTCCCCTGAAAGCTGGATTCCCACCGATCGTTTGTTTCAAATCTTAGCACACTAGCTCAAAAGAAGCGCTACAAAGTCCTGCCAAAATCACATAGGTCGTCATGTTACAATTTGTCAAGGCCTACTACTGGAGCGAAACCGAGAGCGTTGTTGATTGCCGTTCGGCCCCACGACCTCCGAGAGGCCTTGGAAGAGGCCTCCCCTGAAAGCTGGATTCCCACCGATCGTTTGTTTCAAATCTTAGCACACTAGCTAAAAAGGAAGCGCTAAAAAGTCCTGCCAAAATCACATCGTCGTCATGTTACAATTTAGTCAAAGGCCTACTACTGGAGCGAAACCGAGAGCTTTGACGATCGCCGTTCGGCCACACGACCTCCGAGAGCCTTGGAAGAGGCCTCGCCTGAAAGCTGGATTCCAACCGATCGTTTGTTTCAAATCTTAGCACACTAGCTCAAAAGGTATGCGCTAAAAAGTCCTGGCCAAAATCACAAAGGTCGTCATGTTACAATTTAGTCAAAGGCTACTAATGGAGCAAAACCGAGTGCTTTGACGCTCGCCGTTCGGCCCCACAACCTCGGAGAGGCTTGGAAGAGGGCTCCACTGAAAGCTGGATTCCCACCGATCGTTTGTTTCAAATCTTAGCCCACTAGCTCAAAAGTAAGCACTAAAAAGTCCTGCCAAAATCACATCGGTCGTCATGTTACAATTTAGTCAAAGGCCTACTACTGGAGCGAAACCGAGAGCTTTGACGCTCGCTGTTCGGCCCCACGACCTCCGAGAGGCTTGGAAGAGGCCTCCCCTGAAAGCTGGATTCCCACCGATCGTTTGTTTCAAATCTTAGCACACTAGCTAAAAAGGAAGCGCTAAAAAGTCCTGCCAAAATCACAAAGGTCGTCATGTTACAATTTAGTCAAAGGCCTACTACTGGAGCAAAACCGAGTGCTTTGACGCTCGCCGTTCGGCCCGACAACCTCCGAGAGGCTTGGAAGAGGCCTCCCCTGAAAGCTGGATTCGCACCGATCGTTTGTTTCAAATCTTAGCACACTAGCTAAAAAGGAAGCGCTAAAAAGTCCTGCAAAAATCACAAAGGTCGTCATGTTACAATTTAGTCAAAGGCCTACTACTGGAGCGAAACTGAGAGCTTTGATGCTCGCCGTTCGGCCCCACGACCTCCGAGAGGCTTGGAAGAGGCCTCCCCTTAAAGCTGGATTCCCACCGATCGTTTGTTTCAAATCTTAGCACACTAGCTAAAAAGGAAGCGCTAAAAAGTCCTGCCAAAATCACATCGGTCGTCATGTTACAATTTAGTCAAAGGCCTACTACTGGAGCGAAACCGAGAGCTTTGACGATCGCCGTTCGGCCACACGACCTCCGAGAGGCTTGGAAGAGGCCTCGCCTGAAAGCTGGATTCCCACCGATCATATGATTCAAATCTTAGCCCACTAGCTCAAAAGTAAGCGCTAAAAAGTCCTGCCAAAATCACATCGGTCGTCATGTTACAATTTAGTCAAAGGCCTACTACTGGAGCGAAACAGAGAGCTTTGACGCTCGCCGTTCGGCCCCACGACCTCTGAGAGGCTTGAAAGAGGGCTCCCCTGAAAGCTGGATTCCCACCGATCGTTTGTTTCAAATCTTAGCACACTAGCTCAAAAGGAAGCGCTAAAAACTCCTGCCAAAATCACATCGGTCGTCATGTTACAATTTTGTCAAAGTCCTACTACTGGAGCGAAACAGAGAGCTTTGACGCTCGCCGTTCGGCCCCACAACCTCGGAGAGGCTTGGAAGAGGGCTCCCCTGAAAGCTGGATTCCCACCGATCGTTTGTTTCAAATCTTAGCACACTAGCTCAAAAGGAAGCGCTAAAAAGTCCTGCCAAAATCACAAAGGTCGTCATGTTACAATTTAGTCAAAGGCCTACTACTGGAGCGAAACAGAGAGCTTTGACGCTCGCCGTTCGGCCCCACGACCTCCGAGAGGCTTGGAAGAGGGCTCCCCTGAAAGCTGGATTCCCACCGATCGTTTGTTTCAAATCTTAGCACACTAGCTCAAAAGGAAGCGCTAAAAACTCCTGCCAAAATCACATCGGTCGTCATGTTACAATTTTGTCAAAGGCCTACTACTGGAGCGAAACTGAGAGCTTTGACGCTCGCCGTTCGGCCCCACGACCTCCGAGAGGCTTGGAAGAGGCCTCCCCTGAAAGCTGGATTCTCACCGATCGTTTGTTTCAAATCTTCGCACACTAGCTAAAAAGGAAGCGCTAAAAAGTCCTGCCAAAATCACATCGGTCGTCATGTTACAATTTAGTCAAAGGCCTACTACTGGAGCGAAACCGAGAGCTTTGACGATCGCCGTTCGGCCACACGACCTCCGAGAGCCTTGGAAGAGGCCTCGCCTGAAAGCTGGATTCCCACCGATCGTTTGTTTCAAATCTTAGCACACTAGCTCAAAAGTAAGCGCTAAAAAGTCCTGCCAAAATCACAAAGGTCGTCATGTTACAATTTAGTCAAAGGGCTACTAATGGAGCAAAACCGAGTGCTTTGACGCTCGCCGTTCGGCCCCACGACCTCCGAGAGGCTTGGAAGAGGCCTCCCCTGAAAGCTGGATTCCCACCGATCGTTTATTTCAAATCTTAGCCCACTAGCTCAAAAGTAAGCACTAAAAAGTCCTGCCAAAATCACAAAGGTCGTCATGTTACAATTTAGTCAAAGGCCTACTACTGGAGCGAAACTGAGAGCTTTGATGCTCGCCGTTCGGCCCCACGACCTCCGAGAGGCTTGGAAGAGGCCTCCCCTGAAAGCTGGATTCCCACCGATCGTTTGTTTTAAATCTTAGCACACTAGCTAAAAAGGAAGCGCTAAAAAGTCCTGCCAAAATCACATCGGTCGTCATGTTACAATTTAGTCAAAGGCCTACTACTGGAGCGAAACAGAGAGCTTTGACGATCGCCGTTCGGCCACACGACCTCCGAGACCCTTGGAAGAGGCCTCGCCTGAAAGCTGGATTCCCACCGATCGTTTGTTTCAAATCTTAGCCCACTAGCTCAAAAGTAAGCGCTAAAAGGTCCTGCCAAAATCACATCGGTCGTCATGCTACAATTTAGTCAAAGGCCTACTACTGGAGCGAAACCGTGAGCTTTACGCTCGCCGTTCGGGCCCCACGACCTCCGATAGGCTTGGAAGAGGCCTCGCCTGAAAGCTGGATTCCCACCGATCATTTGATTCAAATCTTAGCCCACTAGCTCAAACGTATGCGCTAAAAAGTCCTGCCAAAATCACATCGGTCGTCATGTTACAATTTAGTCAAAGGCCTACTACTGGAGCAAAACCGAGTGCTTTGACGCTCGCCGTTCGGCCCCACAACCTCCGAGAGGCTTGGAAGAGGGCTCCCCTGAAAGCTGGATTCCCACCGATCGTTTGTTTCAAATCTTAGCACACTAGCTCAAAAGGAAGCGCTAAAAAGTCCTGCCAAAATCACATCGGTCGTCATGTTACAATTTTGTCAAAGGCCTACTACTGGAGCGCAACTGAGAGCTTTGACGCTCGCCGTTCGGCCCCACGACCTCCGAGAGGCTTGGAAGAGGCCTCCCCTGAAAGCTGGATTCCCACCGATCGTTTGTTTCAAATCTTAGCACACTAGCTCAAAAGTAAGCGCTAAAAAGTCCTGCCAAAATCACAAAGGTCGTCATGTTACAATTTAGTCAAAGGCCTACTACTGGAGCAAAACCGAGTGCTTTGACGCTCGCCGTTCGGCCCCACGACCTCCGAGAGACTTGGAAGAGCCCTCCCCTGAAAGCTGGATTCCCACCGATCGTTTGCTTCAAATCTTAGCCCACTAGCTCAAAAGGAAGCGCTACAAAGTCCTGCCAAAATCACATAGGTCGTCATGTTACAATTTTGTCAAAGGCCTACTACTGGAGCGAAACCGAGAGCGTTGTTGATCGCCGTTCGGCCCCACGACCTCCGAGAGGCTTGGAAGAGGCCTCCCCTGAAAGCTGGATTCCCACCGATCGTTTGTTTCAAATCTTAGCACACTAGCTAAAAAGGAAGCGCTAAAAAAGTCCTGCCAAAATCACATCGGTCGTCATGTTACAATTTAGTCAAAGGCCTACTACTGGAGCGAAACCGAGAGCTTTGACGCTCGCCGTTCGGCCCCACGACCTCCGAGAGGCTTGGAAGAGGCCTCCCCTGAAAGCTGGATTCCCACCGATCGTTTGTTTCAAATCTTAGCACACTAGCTCAAAAGTAAGCGCTAAAAAGTCCTGCCAAAATCACAAAGGTCGTCATGTTACAATTTAGTCAAAGGCCTACTACTGGAGCAAAACCGAGTGCTTTGACGCTCGCCGTTCGGCCCCACAACCTCCGAGAGGCTTGGAAGAGCCCTCCCCTGAAAGCTGGATTCCCACCGATCGTTTGCTTCAAATCTTAGCCCACTAGCTCAAAAGGAAGCGCTACAAAGTCCTGCCAAAATCACATAGGTCGTCATGTTACAATTTAGTCAAAGGCCTACTACTGGAGCAAAACAGAGAGCTTTGACGCTCGCCGTTCGGCCCCACAACCTCCGAGAGGCTTGGAAGAGGGCTCCCCTGAAAGCTGGATTCCCACCGATCGTTTGTTTCAAATCTTAGCACACTAGCTCAAAAGGAAGCGCTAAAAAGTCCTGCCAAAATCACATCGGTCGTCATGTTACAATTTTGTCAAAGACCTACTACTGGAGCGAAACTGAGAGCTTTGACGCTCGCCGTTCGGCCCCACGACCTCCGAGAGGCTTGGAAGAGGCCCTCCCCTGATAGCTGGATTCCCACCGATCGTTTGTTTCAAATCTTAGCACACTAGCTCAAAAGTAAGCGCTAAAAAGTCCTGCCAAATCACAAAGGTCGTCATGTTACAATTTAGTCAAAGGCCTACTACTGGAGCAAAAACCGAGTGCTTTGACGCTCGCCGTTCGGCCCCACAACCTCCGAGAGACTTGGAAGAGCCCTCCCCTGAAAGCTGGATTCCCACCGATCGTTTGCTTCAAATCTTAGCCCACTAGCTCAAAAGGAAGCGCTACAAAGTCCTGCCAAAATCACATAGGTCGTCATGTTACAATTTTGTCAAAGGCCTACTACTGGAGCGAAACCGAGAGCGTTGTTGATTGCCGTTCGGCCCCACGACCTCCGAGAGGCTTGGAAGAGGCCTCCCCTGAAAGCTGGATTCCCACGATCGTTTGTTTCAAATCTTCGCACACTAGCTAAAAAGGAAGCGCTAAAAAGTCCTGCCAAAATCACATCGGTCGTCATGTTACAATTTAGTCAAAGGCCTACTACTGGAGCGAAACCGAGAGCTTTGACGATCGCCGTTCGGCCACACGACCTCCGAGAGCCTTGGAAGAGGCCTCGCCTGAACGCTGGATTCCCACCGATCGTTTGTTTCAAATCTTAGCACACTAGCTCAAAAGTAAGCGCTAAAAAGTCCTGCCAAAATCACAAAGGTCGTCATGTTACAATTTAGTCAAAGGGCTACTAATGGAGCAAAACCGAGTGCTTTGACGCTCGCCGTTCGGCCCCACGACCTCGGAGAGGCTTGGAAGAGGCCCTCCCCTGAAAGCTGGATTCCCACCGATCGTTTTTTTCAAATCTTAGCCCACTAGCTCAAAAGTAAGCACTAAAAAGTCCTGCAAAAATCACATCGGTCGTCATGTTACAATTTAGTCAAAGGCCTACTACTGGAGCGAAACCGAGAGCTTTGACGCTCGCTGTTCGGCCCCACGACCTCCGAGAGGCTTGGAAGAGGCCTCCCCTGAAAGCTGGATTCCCACCGATCGTTTGTTTCAAATCTTAGCCCACTAGCTAAAAAGCAAGCGCTAAAAAGTCCTGCCAAAATCACAAAGGTCGTCATGTTACAATTTAGTCAAAGGCCTACTACTGGAGCAAAAACCGAGTGCTTTGACGCTCGCCGTTCGGGCCCGACAACCTCCGAGAGGCTTGGAAGAGGCCTCCCCTGAAAGCTGGATTCGCACCGATCGTTTGTTTCAAATCTTAGCACACTAGCTAAAAAGGAAGCGCTAAAAAGTCCTGGCCAAAATCACAAAGGTCGTCATGTTACAATTTAGTCAAAGGCCTACTACTGGAGCGAAACTGAGAGCTTTGATGCTCGCCTTTCGGCCCCACGACCTCCGAGAGGCTTGGAAGAGGCCTCCCCTTAAAGCTGGATTCCCACCGATCGTTTGTTTCAAATCTTAGCACACTAGCTAAAAAGGAAGCGCTAAAAAGTCCTGCCAAAATCACATCGGTCGTCATGTTAAATTTAGTCAAAGGCCTACTACTGGAGCGAAACCGGAGAGCTTTGACGATCGCCGTTCGGCCACACGACCTCCGAGAGCCTTGGAAGAGGCCTCGCCTGAAAGCTGGATTCCCACCGAACATTTGATTCAAATCTTAGCCCACTAGCTCAAAAGTAAGCGCTAAAAAGTCCTGCCAAAATCACATCGCTCGTCATGTTACAATTTAGTCAAAGGCCTACTAACTGGAGCGAAACAGAGAGCTTTGACGCTCGCCGTTCGGCCCCACGACCTCTGAGAGGCTTGAAAGAGGGCTCCCCTGAAAGCTGGATTCCCACCTATCGTTTGTTTCAAATCTTAGCACACTAGCTCAAAAGGAAGCGCTAAAAACTCCTGCCAAAATCACATCGGTCGTCATGTTACAATTTTGTCAAAGGCCTACTACTGGAGCGAAACAGAGAGCTTTGACGCTCGCCGTTCGGCCCCACAACCTCGGAGAGGCTTGGAAGAGGGCTCCCCTGAAAGCTGGATTCCCACCGATCGTTTGTTTCAAATCTTAGCACACTAGCTCAAAAGGAAGCGCTAAAAAGTCCTGCCAAAATCACATAGGTCGTCATGTTACAATTTAGTCAAAGGCCTACTACTGGAGCGAAACAGAGAGCTTTGACGCTCGCCGTTCGGCCCCACGACCTCCGAGAGGCTTGGAAGAGGGCTCCCCTGAAAGCTGGATTCCCACCGATCGTTTGTTTCAAATCTTAGCACACTAGCTCAAAAGGAAGCGCTAAAAACTCCTGCCAAATCACATCGGTCGTCATGTACAATTTTGTCAAAGGCCTACTACTGGAGCGAAACTGAGAGCTTTGACCCTCGCCGTTCGGCCCCACGACCTCCGAGAGGCTTGGAAGAGGCCTCCCCTGAAAGCTGGATTCTCACCGATCGTTTTGTTTCAAATCTTAGCACACTAGCTAAAAAGGAAGCACTAAAAAGTCCTGCCAAAATCACATCGGTCGTCATGTTACAATTTAGTCAAAGGCCTACTACTGGAGCGAAACCGAGAGCTTTGACGATCGCCGTTCGGCCCACACGACATCCGAGAGCCTTGAAGAGGCCTCGCCTGAAAGCTGGATTCCCACCGATCGTTTGTTTCAAATCTTAGCCCACTAGCTCAAAAGTAAGCGCTAAAAGGTCCTGCCAAAATCACAAGGTTCGTCATGTTACAATTTAGTCAAAGGCCTACTAATGGAGCAAAACCGGAGTGCTTTGACGCTCGCCGTTCGGCCCCACGACCTCGGAGAGGCTTGGAAGAGGCCTCCCTGAAAGCTGGATTCCCAACGATCGTTTATTTTCAAATCTTAGCCCACTAGCTCAAAAGTAAAGCACTAAAAGTCCTGCAAACATACAAAGGTCGTCATGTTACAATTTTGTCAAAGGCCTACTACTGGAGCGAAACTGAGAGCTTTGATGCCTCGCCGTACGGCCCCACGACCTCCGAGAGGCTTGGAGAGGCTCTCGCCTGAAAGCTGGGATTCCCACCGATCGTTTGTTTTAAATCTTAGCACACTAGCTAAAAAGGAAGCGCTAAAAAGTCCTGCCAAAATTCACATCGGTCGTCATGTTACAATTTAGTCAAAGGCCTACTACTGGAGCGAAACCGAGAGCTTTGACGATCGCCGTTCGGCCCACACGACCTCCGAGAGGCTTGGAAGAGGCCTCGCCCTGAAAGCTGGATTCCCACCGATCGTTTGTTTCAAATCTTAGCCCAC
>NW_026903131.1:0-18676 GCF_024500385.1 Phyllopteryx taeniolatus
AAGCCTCTCGGAGGTCGTGGGGCCGAACGGCGAGCGTCAAAGCTCTCGGTTTCGCTCCAGTAGTAGGCCTTTGACAAAATTGTAACATGACGACCGATGTGATTTTGGCAGGACTTTTTAGCGCTTGCTTTTGAGATAGTGGGCTAAGATTTGAAACAAACGATCGGTGGAATCCAGCTTTCAGGGAGGCCTCTTCCAAGCCTCTCGGAGGTCGTGGGGCCGAACGGGCGAGCGTCAAAGCTCTCGGTTTCGCTCCAGTAGTAGGCCTTTGACTAAATGTAACATGACGACCTATGTGATTTTGGCAGGACTTTTTAGCGCTTGCTTTTGAGCTAGTGGGCTAAGATTTGAAACAAACGATCGGTGGGAATCCAGCTTTCAGGGAGGCCTCTTCCAAGGCCTCTCGGAGGTCGTGGGGCCGAACGGCGAGCGTCAAAAGCTCTCGGTTTCGCACCAGTAGTAGGCCTTTGACTAAATTGTAACATGACGACCGATGTGATTTTGGCAGGACTTTTTAGCGCTTGCTTTTGAGATAGTGGGCTAAGATTTGAAACAAACGAATCGGTGGGAATCCAGCTTTCAGGGGAGGCCTCTTCCAAGCCTCTCGGAGGTCGTGGGGCCGAACGGCGAGCGTCAAAGCTCTCGGTTTCGCTCCAGTAGTAGGCCTTTGACTAAATTGTAACATGACGACCGATGTGATTTTGGCAGGACTTTTTAGCGCTTCCTTTTGAGCTAGTGGGCTAAGATTTGAAACAAACGATCGGTGGGAATCCAGCTTTCAGGGGAGGCCTCTTCCAAGCCTCTCGGAGGTCGTGGGGCCGAACGGCGAGCGTCAAAGCTCTCGGTTTCGCTCCAGTAGTAGGCCTTTGACTAAATTGTAACATGACGACCTATGTGATTTTGGCAGGACTTTTTAGCGCTTCCTTTTGCAGCTAGTGGGCTAAGATTTGAAACAAACGATCGGTGGGAATCCAGCTTTCAGGGGAGGCCTCTTCAACCCTCTCGGAGGTCGTGGGGCCGAACGGCGAGCGTCAAAGCTCTCGGTTTCGCTCCAGTAGTAGGCCTTTGACTAAATTGTAACATGACGACCGAAGTGATTTTGGCAGGAATTTTTAGCGCTTGCTTTTGAGCTAGTGGGCTAAGATTTGAAACAAACGATTGGTGGGAATCCAGGTTTCAGGGGAGGCCTCTTCCAACCCTCTCGGAGGTCGTGGGGCCGAACGGCGAGCGTCAAAGCTCTCGGTTTCGCTCCAGTAGTAGGCCTTTGACTAAATTGTAACATGACGACCGATGTGATTTTGGCAGGACTTTTTAGCGCTTCCTTTTGAGCTAGTGGGCTAAGATTTGAAACAAACGATCGGTGGGAATCCAGCTTTCAGGGGAGGCCTCTTCCAAGCCTCTCGGAGGTCGTGGGGCCGAACGGCGAGCGTCAAAGCTCTCGGTTTCGCTCCAGTAGTAGGCCTTTGACTAAATTGTAACATGACGACCGATGTGATTTTGGCAGGACTTTTTAGCGCTTCCTTTTGAGCTAGTGGGCTAAGATTTGAAACAAACGATCGGTGGGAATCCAGCTTTCAGGGGAGGCCTCTTCCAAGGCTCTCGGAGGTCGTGGGGCCGAACGGCGAGCGTCAAAGCTCTCGGTTTCGCTCCAGTAGTAGGCCTTTGACTAAATTGTAACATGACGACCGATGTGATTTTGGCAGGACTTTTTAGCGCTTCCTTTTCAGCTAGTGGGCTAAGATTTGACACAAACGATCGGTGGGAATCCAGCTTTCAGGGGAGGCCTCTTCCAAGCCTCTCGGAGGTCGTGGGGCCGAACGGCGAGCGTCAAAGCTCTCGGTTTCGCTCCAGTAGTAGGCCTTTGACAAAATTGTAACATGACGACCTATGTGATTTTGGCAGTACTTTTTAGCGCTTCCTTTTCAGCTAGTGGGCTAAAATTTGATACAAACGATCGGTGGGAATCCAGCTTTCAGGGGAGGCTTCCTTCCAAGCCTCTCGGAGGTCGTGGGGCCGAACGGCGAGCGTCAAAGCTCTCGGTTTCGCACCAGTAGTAGGCCTTTGACTAAATTGTAACATGACGACCGATGTGATTTTGGCAGGACTTTTTAGCGCTTGCTTTTGAGATAGTGGGCTTAGATTTTAAACAAACAATCGGTGGGAATCCAGCTTTCAGGGGAGGCCTCTTCCAAGCCTCTCGGAGGTCGTGGGGCCGAACGGCGAGCGTCAAAGCTCTCGGTTTCGCTCCAGTAGTAGGCCTTTGACTAAATTGTAACATGACGACCGATGTGATTTTGGCAGGACTTTTTAGCGCTTGCTTTTGAGCTAGTGGGCTAAGATTTGAAACAAACGATCGGTGGGAATCCAGCTTTCAGGGGAGGCCTCTTCCAAGCCTCTCGGAGGTCGTGGGGCCCGAACGGCGAGCGTCAAAGCTCTCGGTTTCGCTCCAGTAGTAGGCCTTTGACTAAATTGTAACATGACGACCGATGTGATTTTGGCAGGACTTTTTAGCGCTTCCTTTTGAGCTAGTGGGCTAAGATTTGAAACAAACGATCGGTGGGAATCCAGCTTTCAGGGGAGGCCTCTTCCAAGCCTCTCGGAGGTCGTGGGGCCGAACGGCGAGCGTCAAAGCTCTCGGTTTCGCTCCAGTAGTAGGCCTTTGACTAAATTGTAACATGACGACCGATGTGATTTTGGCAGGACTTTTTAGCGCTTACTTTTAGCTAGTGGGCTAAGATTTGAAACAAACGATCGGTGGGAATCCAGCTTTCAGGGGAGGCTCTTCCAAGCCTCTCGGAGGTCGTGGGGCCGAACGGCGAGCGTCAAAGCTCTCGGTTTCGCTCCAGTAGTAGGCCTTTGACTAAATTGTAACATGACGACCGATGTGATTTTGGCAGGACTTTTTAGCGCTTACTTTTGAGCTAGTGGGCTAAGATTTGAAACAAACGATCGGTGGGAATCCAGCTTTCAGGGGAGGCCTCTTCCAAGCCTCTCGGAGGTCGTGGGGCCGAACGGCGAGCGTCAAAGCTCTCGGTTTCGCTCCAGTAGTAGGCCTTTGACTAAATTGTAACATGACGACCGATGTGATTTTGGCAGGACTTTTTAGCGCTTGCTTTTGAGCTAGTGGGCTAAGATTTGAAACAAACGATCGGTGGGAATCCAGCTTTCAGGGGAGGCCTCTTCCAAGCCTCTCGGAGGTCGTGGGGCCGAACGGCGAGCGTCAAAGCTCTCGGTTTCGCTCCAGTAGTAGGCCTTTGACCAAAATGGTAACATGACGACCTATGTGATTTTGGCAGCACTTTTTAGCGCTTGCTTTTGAGCTAGTGGGCTAAGATTTGAAACAAACGATCGGTGGGAATCCAGCTTTCAGGGGAGGCCTCTTCCAAGCCTCTCGGAGGTCGTGGGGCCGAACGGCGAGCGTCAAAGCTCTCGGTTTCGCTCCAGTAGTAGGCCTTTGACAAAATTGTAACATGACGACCTATGTGATTTTGGCAGTACTTTTTAGCGCTTCCTTTTCAGCTAGTGGGCTAAGATTTGAAACAAACGATCGGTGGGAATCCAGCTTTCAGGGGAGGCCTCTTCCAAGCCTCTCGGAGGTCGTGGGGCCGAACGGCGAGCGTCAAAGCTCTCGGTTTCGCTCCAGTAGTAGGCCTTTGACTAAATTGTAACATGACGACCGATGTGATTTTGGCAGGACTTTTTAGCGCTTGCTTTTGAGCTAGTGGGCTAAGATTTGAAACAAACGATCGGTGGGAATCCAGCTTTCAGGGGAGGCCTCTTCCAAGCCTCTCGGAGGTCGTGGGGCCGAACGGCGAGCGTCAAAGCTCTCGGTTTCGCTCCAGTAGTAGGCCTTTGACTAAATTGTAACATGACGACCGATGTGATTTTGGCAGGACTTTTTAGCGCTTCCTTTTGAGCTAGTGGGCTAAGATTTGAAACAAACGATCGGTGGGAATCCAGCTTTCAGGGGAGGCCTCTTCCAAGCCTCTCGGAGGTCGTGGGGCCGAACGGCGAGCGTCAAAGCTCTCGGTTTCGCTCCAGTAGTAGGCCTTTGACTAAATTGTAACATGACGACCGATGTGATTTTGGCAGGACTTTTTAGCGCTTGCTTTTGAGCTAGTGGGCTAAGATTTTAAACAAACGATCGGTGGGAATCCAGCTTTCAGGGGAGGCCTCTTCCAAGCCTCTCGGAGGTCGTGGGGCCGAACGGCGAGCGTCAAAGCTCTCGGTTTCGCTCCAGTAGTAGGCCTTTGGACTAAATTGTAACATGACGACCGATGTGATTTTGGCAGGACTTTTTAGCGCTTGCTTTTGAGCTAGTGGGCTAAGATTTGAAACAAACGATCGGTGGGAATCCAGCTTTCAGGGGAGGCCTCTTCCAAGCTCTCGGAGGTCGTGGGGCCGAACGGCGAGCGTCAAAGCTCTCGGTTTCGCTCCAGTAGTAGGCCTTTGACTAAATTGTAACATGACGACCTATGTGATTTTGGCAGGACTTTTTAGCGCTTGCTTTTGAGCTAGTGGGCTAAGATTTGAAACAAACGATCGGTGGGAATCCAGCTTTCAGGGGAGGCCTCTTCCAAGGCTCTCGGAGGTCGTGGGGCCGAACGGCGAGCGTCAAAGCTCTCGGTTTCGCTCCAGTAGTAGGCCTTTGACTAAATTGTAACATGACGACCGATGTGATTTTGGCAGGACTTTTTAGCGCTTCCTTTTCAGCTAGTGGGCTAAGATTTGACACAAACGATCGGTGGGAATCCAGCTTTCAGGGGAGGCCTCTTCCAAGCCTCTCGGAGGTCGTGGGGCCGAACGGCGAGCGTCAAAGCTCTCGGTTTCGCTCCAGTAGTAGGCCTTTGACAAATTGTAACATGACGACCGATGTGATTTTGGCAGGACTTTTTAGCGCTTCCTTTTCAGCTAGTGGGCTAAGATTTGAAACAAACGATCGGTGGGAATCCAGCTTTCAGGGGAGGCCTCTTCCAAGCCTCTCGGAGGTCGTGGGGCCGAACGGCGAGCGTCAAAGCTCTCGGTTTCGCTCCAGTAGTAGGCCTTTGACTAAATTGTAACATGACGACCTATGTGATTTTGGCAGGACTTTTTAGCGCTTCCTTTTCAGCTAGTGGGCTAAGATTTGATACAAACGATCGGTGGGAATCCAGCTTTCAGGGGAGGCCTCTTCCATGCCTCTCGGAGGTCGTGGGGCCGAACGGCGAGCGTCAAAGCTCTCGGTTTCGCTCCAGTAGTAGGCCTTTGACTAAATTGTAACATGACGACCGATGTGATTTTGGCAGGACTTTTTAGCGCTTCCTTTTGAGCTAGTGGGCTAAGATTTGAAACAAACGATCGGTGGGAATCCAGCTTTCAGGGGAGGCCTCTTCCAAGCCTCTCGGAGGTCGTGGGGCCGAACGGCGAGCGTCAAAGCTCTCGGTTTCGCTCCAGTAGTAGGCCTTTGACTAAATTGTAACATGACGACCTATGTGATTTTGGCAGTACTTTTTAGCGCTTCCTTTTCAGCTAGTGGGCTAAAATTTGATACAAACGATCGGTGGGAATCCAGCTTTCAGGGGAGGCCTCTTCCAAGCCTCTCGGAGGTCGTGGGGCCGAACGGCGAGCGTCAAAGCTCTCGGTTTCGCACCAGTAGTAGGCCTTTGACTAAATTGTAACATGACGACCGATGTGATTTTGGCAGGACTTTTTAGCGCTTGCTTTTGAGATAGTGGGCTTAGATTTTAAACAAACAATCGGTGGGAATCCAGCTTTCAGGGGAGGCCTCTTCCAAGCCTCTCGGAGGTCGTGGGGCCGAACGGCGAGCGTCAAAGCTCTCGGTTTCGCTCCAGTAGTAGGCCTTTGACCAAAATGGTAACATGACGACCTATGTGATTTTGGCAGCACTTTTTAGCGCTTGCTTTTGAGCTAGTGGGCTAAGATTTGAAACAAACGATCGGTGGGAATCCAGCTTTCAGGGGAGGCCTCTTCCAAGCCTCTCGGAGGTCGT
The DNA here is from genome assembly GCF_024500385.1 of Phyllopteryx taeniolatus. Classification (NCBI taxonomy): domain Eukaryota; kingdom Metazoa; phylum Chordata; class Actinopteri; order Syngnathiformes; family Syngnathidae; genus Phyllopteryx; species Phyllopteryx taeniolatus. The sequence goes on from NW_026903131.1 coordinate 5,990, forward strand.
GGGGCCGAACGGCGAGCGTCAAAGCTCTCGGTTTCGCTCCAGTAGTAGGCCTTTGACTAATTGTAACATGACGACCGATGTGATTTTGGCAGGACTTTTTAGCGCTTACTTTTCAGCTAGTGGGCTAAGATTTGACACAAACGATCGGTGGGAATCCAGCTTTCAGGGGAGGCCTCTTCCAAGCCTCTCGGAGGTCGTGGGGCCGAACGGCGAGCGTCAAAGCTCTCGGTTTCGCTCCAGTAGTAGGCCTTTGACAAAATTGTAACATGACGACCTATGTGATTTTGGCAGTACTTTTTAGCGCTTCCTTTTCAGCTAGTGGGCTAAATTTGATACAAACGATCGGTGGGAATCCAGCTTTCAGGGGAGGCTCTTCCGAGCTCTCGGAGGTCGTGGGGCCGAACGGCGAGCGTCAAAGCTCTCGGTTTCGCACCAGTAGTAGGCCTTTGACTAAATTGTAACATGACGACCGATGTGATTTTGGCAGGACTTTTAGCGCTTGCTTTTGAGCTAGTGGGCTAAGATTTTAAACAAACAATCGGTGGGAATCCAGCTTTCAGGGGAGGCCTCTTCCAAGCCTCTCGGAGGTCGTGGGGCCGAACGGCGAGCGTCAAAGCTCTCGGTTTCGCTCCAGTAGTAGGCCTTTGACTAAATTGTAACATGACGACCGATGTGATTTTGGCAAGGACTTTTTAGCGCTTGCTTTTGAGCTAGTGGGCTAAGATTTGAAACAAACGATCGGTGGGAATCCAGCTTTCAGGGGAGGCCCTCTTCCAAGCCTCTCGGAGGTCGTGGGGCCCGAACGGCGAGCGTCAAAGCTCTCGGTTTCGCTCCAGTAGTAGGCCTTTGACAAAATTGTAACATGACGACCGATGTGATTTTGGCAGGACTTTTTAGCGCCTTCTTTTCAGCTAGTGGGCTAAGATTTGAAACAAACGATCGGTGGGAATCCAGCTTTCAGGGGAGGCCTCTTCCAAGGCCTCTCGGAGGTCGTGGGGCCGAACGGCGAGCGTCAAAGCTCTCGGTTTCGCTCCAGTAGTAGGCCTTTGACTAAATTGTAACATGACGACCGATGTGATTTTGGCAGGACTTTTTAGCGCTTCCTTTTCAGCTAGTGGGCTAAGATTTGATACAAACGATCGGTGGGAATCCAGCTTTCAGGGGAGGCCTCTTCCAAGCCTCTCGGAGGTCGTGGGGCCGAACGGCGAGCGTCAAAGCTCTCGGTTTCGCTCCAGTAGTAGGCCTTTGACTAAATTGTAACATGACGACCGATGTGATTTTGGCAGGACTTTTTAGCGCTTGCTTTTGAGCTAGTGGGCTAAGATTTGAAACAAACGATCGGTGGGAATCCAGCTTTCAGGGGAGGCCTCTTCCAAGCCTCTCGGAGGTCGTGGGGCCGAACGGCGAGCGTCAAAGCTCTCGGTTTCGCTCCAGTAGTAGGCCTTTGACTAAATTGTAACATGACGACCGATGTGATTTTGGCAGGACTTTTTAGCGCTTGCTTTTGAGCTAGTGGGCTAAGATTTGAAACAAACGATCGGTGGGAATCCAGCTTTCAGGGGAGGTCGTGGGGCCGAACGGCGAGCGTCAAAGCTCTCGGTTTCGCTCCAGTAGTAGGCCTTTGACTAAATTGTAACATGACGACCGATGTGATTTTGCAGGACTTTTTAGCGCTTGCTTTTGAGCTAGTGGGCTAAGATTTGAAACAAACGATCGGTGGGAATCCAGCTTTCAGGGGAGGCCTCTTCCAAGCCTCTCGGAGGTCGTGGGGCCGAACGGCGAGCGTCAAAGCTCTCGGTTTCGCTCCAGTAGTAGGCCTTTGACTAAATTGTAACATGACGACCGATGTGATTTTGGCAGGACTTTTTAGCGCTTGCTTTTGAGCTAGTGGGCTAAGATTTGAAACAAACGATCGGTGGGAATCCAGCTTTCAGGGGAGGCCTCTTCCAAGCTCTCGGAGGTCGTGGGGCCGAACGGCGAGCGTCAAAGCTCTCGGTTTCGCTCCAGTAGTAGGCCTTTGACTAAATTGTAACATGACGACCGATGTGATTTTGGCAGGACTTTTTAGCGCTTACTTTTCAGCTAGTGGGCTAAGATTTGACACAAACGATCGGTGGGAATCCAGCTTTCAGGGGAGGCCTCTTCCAAGCCTCTCGGAGGTCGTGGGGCCGAACGGCGAGCGTCAAAGCTCTCGGTTTCGCTCCAGTAGTAGGCCTTTGACAAAATTGTAACATGACGACCTATGTGATTTTGGCAGTACTTTTTAGCGCTTCCTTTTCAGCTAGTGGGCTAAATTTGATACAAACGATCGGTGGGAATCCAGCTTTCAGGGGAGGCCTTCTTCCAAGCCTCTCGGAGGTCGTGGGGCCGAACGGCGAGCGTCAAAGCTCTCGGTTTCGCACCAGTAGTAGGCCTTTGACTAAATTGTAACATGACGACCGATGTGATTTTGGCAGGACTTTTTAGCGCTTGCTTTTGAGCTAGTGGGCTTAGATTTTAAACAAACAATCGGTGGGAATCCAGCTTTCAGGGGAGGCCTCTTCCAAGACTCTCGGAGGTCGTGGGGCCCGAACGGCGAGCGTCAAAGCTCTCGGTTTCGCTCCAGTAGTAGGCCTTTGACTAAATTGTAACATGACGACCGATGTGATTTTGGCAGGACTTTTTAGCGCTTGCTTTTGAGCTAGTGGGCTTAGATTTGAAACAAACGATCGGTGGGAATCCAGCTTTCAGGGGAGGCCTCTTCCAAGCCTCTCGGAGGTCGTGGGGCCGAACGGCGAGCGTCAAAGCTCTCGGTTTCGCTCAGTAGTAGGCCTTTGACAAATTGTAACATGACGACCTATGTGATTTTGGCAGGACTTTTTAGCGCTTGCTTTTGAGCTAGTGGGCTAAGATTTGAACAAAACGATCGGTGGGAATCCAGCTTTCAGGGGAGGCCTCTTCGAATCCTCTCGGAGGTCGTGGGGCCGAACGGCGAGCGTCAAAGCTCTCGGTTTCGCTCCAGTAGTAGGCCTTTGACAAAATTGTAACATGACGACCTATGTGATTTTGGCAGGCACTTTTTAGCGCTTGCCTTTTGAGATAGTGGCTAAGATTTGAAACAAACGATCGGTGGGAATCCAGCTTTCAGGGGAGGCCTCTTCCAAGCCTCTCGGAGGTCGTGGGGCCGAACGGCGAGCGTCAAAGCTCTCGGTTTCGCTCCAGTAGTAGGCCTTTGACTAAATTGTAACATGACGACCTATGTGATTTTGGCAGGACTTTTTAGCGCTTCCTTTTGAGCTAGTGGGCTAAGATTTGAAACAAACGATCGGTGGGAATCCAGCTTTCAGGGGAGGCCTCTTCCAAGCCTCTCGGAGGTCGTGGGGCCGAACGGCGAGCGTCAAAGCTCTCGGTTTCGCTCCAGTAGTAGGCCTTTGACTAAATTGTAACATGACGACCGATGTGATTTTGGCAGGACTTTTTAGCGCTTACTTTTCAGCTAGTGGGCTAAGATTTGAAACAAACGATCGGTGGGAATCCAGCTTTCAGGGGAGGCCTCTTCCAAGCCTCTCGGAGGTCGTGGGGCCGAACGGCGAGCGTCAAAGCTCTCGGTTTCGCTCCAGTAGTAGGCCTTTGACAAAATTGTAACATGACGACCTATGTGATTTTGGCAGTACTTTTTAGCGCTTCCTTTTCAGCTAGTGGGCTAAATTTGATACAAACGATCGGTGGGAATCCAGCTTTCAGGGGAGGCTTCTTCCAAGCTCTCGGAGGTCGTGGGGCCGAACGGCGAGCGTCCAAAGCTCTCGGTTTCGCACCAGTAGTAGGCCTTTGACTAAATTGTAACATGACGACCGATGTGATTTTGGCAGGACTTTTTAGCGCTTGCTTTTGAGCTAGTGGGCTAAGATTTGAAACAAACGATCGGTGGGAATCCAGCTTTCAGGGGAGGCCTCTTCAACCCTCTCGGAGGTCGTGGGGCCGAACGGCGAGCGTCAAAGCTCTCGGTTTCGCTCCAGTAGTAGGCCTTTGACTAAATTGTAACATGACGACCGAAGTGATTTTGGCAGGACTTTTTAGCGCTTGCCTTTTCGAGCTAGTGGGCTAAGATTTGAACAAAACGATCGGTGGGAATCCAGCTTTCAGGGGAGGCCTCTTCCAAGCCTCTCGGAGGTCGTGGGGCCCGAACGGCGAGCGTCAAAGCTCTCGGTTTCGCTCCAGTAGTAGGCCTTTGACAAAATTGTAACATGACGACCTATGTGATTTTGGCAGTACTTTTTAGCGCTTCCTTTTCAGTTAGTGGGCTAAAATTTGAAACAAACGATCGGTGGGAATCCAGCTTTCAGGGGAGGCCTCTTCCAAGCCTCTCGGAGGTCGTGGGGCCGAACGGCGAGCGTCAAAGCTCTCGGTTTCGCTCCAGTAGTAGGCCTTTGACAAATTGTAACATGACGACCTATGTGATTTTGGCAGGACTTTTTAGCGCTTACCTTTTGAGCTAGTGGGCTAAGATTTGAAACAAACGATCGGTGGGAATCCAGCTTTCAGGGGAGGCCTCTTCCAAGCCTCTCGGAGGTCGTGGGGCCGAACGGCGAGCGTCAAAGCTCTCGGTTTCGCTCCAGTAGTAGGCCTTTGACTAAATTGTAACATGACGACCTATGTGATTTTGGCAGGACTTTTTAGCGCTTCCTTTTCAGCTAGTGGGCTAAGATTTGAAACAAACGATCGGTGGGAATCCAGCTTTCAGGGGAGGCCTCTTCCAAGCCTCTCGGAGGTCGTGGGGCCGAACGGCGAGCGTCAAAGCTCTCGGTTTCGCTCCAGTAGTAGGCCTTTGACTAAATTGTAACATGACGACCGATGTGATTTTGGCAGACTTTTTAGCGCTTGCTTTTGAGCTAGTGGGCTAAGATTTGAAACAAACGATCGGTGGGAATCCAGCTTTCAGGGGAGGCCTCTTCCAAGCCTCTCGGAGGTCGTGGGGCCGAACGGCGAGCGTCAAAGCTCTCGGTTTCGCTCCAGTAGTAGGCCCTTTGACCAAATTGTAACATGACGACCTATGTGATTTTGGCAGACTTTTTAGCGCTTCCTTTTCAGCTAGTGGGCTAAGATTTGATACAAACGATCGGTGGGAATCCAGCTTTCAGGGGAGGCCTCTTCCAAGCCTCTCGGAGGTCGTGGGGCCGAACGGCGAGCGTCAAAGCTCTCGGTTTCGCTCCAGTAGTAGGCCTTTGACTAAATTGTAACATGACGACCGATGTGATTTTGGCAGGACTTTTTAGCGCTTACTTTTGAGCTAGTGGGCTAAGATTTGACACAAACGATCGGTGGGAATCCAGCTTTCAGGGGAGGCCTCTTCCAAGCCTCTCGGAGGTCGTGGGGCCGAACGGCGAGCGTCAAAGCTCTCGGTTTCGCTCCAGTAGTAGGCCTTTGACTAAATTGTAACATGACGACCGATGTGATTTTGGCAGGACTTTTTAGCGCTTCCTTTTCAGCTAGTGGGCTAAGATTTGAAACAAACGATCGGTGGGAATCCAGCTTTCAGGGGAGGCCTCTTCCAAGGCCTCTCGGAGGTCGTGGGGCCGAACGGCGAGCGTCAAAGCTCTCGGTTTCGCTCCAGTAGTAGGCCTTTGACTAAATTGTAACATGACGACCGATGTGATTTTGGCAGGACTTTTTAGCGCTTACTTTTCAGCTAGTGGGCTAAGATTTGACACAAACGATCGGTGGGAATCCAGCTTTCAGGGGAGGCCTCTTCCAAGCCTCTCGGAGGTCGTGGGGCCGAACGGCGAGCGTCAAAGCTCTCGGTTTCGCTCCAGTAGTAGGCCTTTGACAAAATTGTAACATGACGACCTATGTGATTTTGGCAGTACTTTTTAGCGCTTCCTTTTCAGCTAGTGGGCTAAGATTTGAACAAACGATCGGTGGGAATCCAGCTTTCAGGGGAGGCCTCTTCCAAGCCTCTCGGAGGTCGTGGGGCCGAACGGCGAGCGTCAAAGCTCTCGGTTTCGCTCCAGTAGTAGGCCTTTGACTAAATTGTAACATGACGACCGATGTGATTTTGGCAGGACTTTTTAGCGCTTTCTTTTGAGCTAGTGGGCTAAGATTTGAAACAAACGATCGGTGGGAATCCAGCTTTCAGGGGAGGCCTCTTCCAAGACTCTCGGAGGTCGTGGGGCCGAACGGCGAGCGTCAAAGCTCTCGGTTTCGCTCCAGTAGTAGGCCTTTGACTAAATTGTAACATGACGACCGATGTGATTTTGGCAGGACTTTTTAGCGCTTGCTTTTGAGCTAGTGGGCTAAGATTTGAAACAAACGATCGGTGGGAATCCAGCTTTCAGGGGAGGCCTCTTCCAAGCCTCTCGGAGGTCGTGGGGCCGAACGGCGAGCGTCAAAGCTCTCGGTTTCGCTCCAGTAGTAGGCCTTTGACTAAATTGTAACATGACGACCGATGTGATTTTGGCAGGACTTTTTAGCGCTTGCTTTTGAGCTAGTGGGCTAAGATTTGAAACAAACGATCGGTGGGAATCCAGCTTTCAGGGGAGGCCTCTTCCAAGCCTCTCGGAGGTCGTGGGGCCGAACGGCGAGCGTCAAAGCTCTCGGTTTCGCTCCAGTAGTAGGCCTTTGACTAAATTGTAACATGACGACCTATGTGATTTTGGCAGGACTTTTTAGCGCTTCCTTTTGAGCTAGTGGGCTAAGATTTGAAACAAACGATCGGTGGGAATCCAGCTTTCAGGGGAGGCCTCTTCCAAGGCCTCTCGGAGGTCGTGGGGCCGAACGGCGAGCGTCAAAGCTCTCGGTTTCGCTCCAGTAGTAGGCCTTTGACTAAATTGTAACATGACGACCGATGTGATTTTGGCAGGACTTTTTAGCGCTTGCTTTTGAGCTAGTGGGCTAAGATTTGAAACAAACGATCGGTGGGAATCCAGCTTTCAGGGGAGGCCTCTTCCAAGCCTCTCGGAGGTCGTGGGGCCGAACGGCGAGCGTCAAAGCTCTCGGTTTCGCTCCAGTAGTAGGCCTTTGACTAAATTGTAACATGACGACCGATGTGATTTTGGCAGGACTTTTTAGCGCTTGCTTTTGAGCTAGTGGGCTAAGATTTGAAACAAACGATCGGTGGGAATCCAGCTTTCAGGGGAGGCCTCTTCCAAGCCTCTCGGAGGTCGTGGGGCCGAACGGCGAGCGTCAAAGCTCTCGGTTTCGCTCCAGTAGTAGGCCTTTGACTAAATTGTAACATGACGACCTATGTGATTTTGGCAGGACTTTTTAGCGCTTGCTTTTCAGCTAGTGGGCTAAGATTTGAAACAAACGATCGGTGGGAATCCAGCTTTCAGGGGAGGCCTCTTCCAAGCCTCTCGGAGGTCGTGGGGCCGAACGGCGAGCGTCAAAGCTCTCGGTTTCGCTCCAGTAGTAGGCCTTTGACTAAATTGTAACATGACGACCGATGTGATTTTGGCAGGACTTTTTAGCGCTTCTTTTGAGCTAGTGGGCTAAGATTTGAAACAAACGATCGGTGGGAATCCAGCTTTCAGGGGAGGCCTCTTCCAAGCCTCTCGGAGGTCGTGGGGCCGAACGGCGAGCGTCAAAGCTCTCGGTTTCGCTCCAGTAGTAGGCCTTTGACTAAATTGTAACATGACGACCTATGTGATTTTGGCAGTACTTTTTAGCGCTTGCTTTTGAGCTAGTGGGCTAAGATTTGAAACAAACGATCGGTGGGAATCCAGCTTTCAGGGGAGGCCTCTTCCAAGGCCTCTCGGAGGTCGTGGGGCCGAACGGCGAGCGTCAAAGCTCTCGGTTTCGCTCCAGTAGTAGGCCTTTGACTAAATTGTAACATGACGACCGATGTGATTTTGGCAGGACTTTTTAGCGCTTACTTTTCAGCTAGTGGGCTAAGATTTGACACAAACGATCGGTGGGAATCCAGCTTTCAGGGGAGGCCTCTTCCAAGCCTCTCGGAGGTCGTGGGGCCGAACGGCGAGCGTCAAAGCTCTCGGTTTCGCTCCAGTAGTAGGCCTTTGACAAAATTGTAACATGACGACCTATGTGATTTTGGCAGTACTTTTTAGCGCTTCCTTTTCAGCTAGTGGGCTAAATTTGATACAAACGATCGGTGGGAATCCAGCTTTCAGGGGAGGCTTCTTCCAAGCCTCTCGGAGGTCGTGGGGCCGAACGGCGAGCGTCAAAGCTCTCGGTTTCGCACCAGTAGTAGGCCTTTGACTAAATTGTAACATGACGACCGATGTGATTTTGGCAGGACTTTTTAGCGCTTGCTTTTGAGATAGTGGGCTTAGATTTTAAACAAACAATCGGTGGGAATCCAGCTTTCAGGGGAGGCCTCTTCCAAGCCTCTCGGAGGTCGTGGGGCCGAACGGCGAGCGTCAAAGCTCTCGGTTTCGCTCCAGTAGTAGGCCTTTGACTAAATTGTAACATGACGACCGATGTGATTTTGGCAGGACTTTTTAGCGCTTGCCTTTTGAGCTAGTGGGCTAAGATTTGAAACAAACGATCGGTGGGAATCCAGCTTTCAGGGGAGGCCTCTTCCAAGCCTCTCGGAGGTCGTGGGGCCGAACGGCGAGCGTCAAAGCTCTCGGTTTCGCTCCAGTAGTAGGCCTTTGACTAAATTGTAACATGACGACCGATGTGATTTTGGCAGGACTTTTTAGCGCTTACTTTTTCAGCTAGTGGGCTAAGATTTGAAACAAACGATCGGTGGGAATCCAGCTTTCAGGGGAGGCCTCTTCCAAGCCTCTCGGAGGTCGTGGGGCCGAACGGCGAGCGTCAAAGCTCTCGGTTTCGCTCCAGTAGTAGGCCTTTGACTAAATTGTAACATGACGACCGATGTGATTTTGGCAGGACTTTTTAGCGCTTGCTTTTGAGCTAGTGGGCTAAGATTTGAAACAAACGATCGGTGGGAATCCAGCTTTCAGGGGAGGCCTCTTCCAAGCCTCTCGGAGGTCGTGGGGCCGAACGGCGAGCGTCAAAGCTCTCGGTTTCGCTCCAGTAGTAGGCCTTTGACTAAATTGTAACATGACGACCGATGTGATTTTGGCAGGACTTTTTAGCGCTTCTTTTGAGCTAGTGGGCTAAGATTTGAAACAACGATCGGTGGGAATCCAGCTTTCAGGGGAGGCCTCTTCCAAGCCTCTCGGAGGTCGTGGGGCCGAACGGCGAGCGTCAAAGCTCTCGGTTTCGCTCCAGTAGTAGGCCTTTGACTAAATTGTAACATGACGACCGATGTGATTTTGGCAGGACTTTTTAGCGCTTGCTTTTGAGCTAGTGGGCTAAGATTTGAAACAAACGATCGGTGGGAATCCAGCTTTCAGGGGAGGCCTCTTCCAAGCCTCTCGGAGGTCGTGGGGCCGAACGGCGAGCGTCAAAGCTCTCGGTTTCGCTCCAGTAGTAGGCCTTTGACTAAATTGTAACATGACGACCTATGTGATTTTGGCAGGACTTTTTAGCGCTTGCTTTTGAGCTAGTGGGCTAAGATTTGACACAAACGATCGGTGGGAATCCAGCTTTCAGGGGAGGCCTCTTCCAAGCTCTCGGAGGTCGTGGGGCCGAACGGCGAGCGTCCAAAGCTCTCGGTTTCGCTCCAGTAGTAGGCCCTTTGACTAAATTGTAACATGACGACCGATGTGATTTTGGCAGACTTTTTAGCGCTTGCTTTCTGAGCTAGTGGGCTAAGATTTGAAACAAACGATCGGTGGGAATCCAGCTTTCAGGGGAGGCCTCTTCCAAGCCTCTCGGAGGTCGTGGGGCCGAACGGCGAGCGTCAAAGCTCTCGGTTTCGCTCCAGTAGTAGGCCTTTGACAAAATTGTAACATGACGACCTATGTGATTTTGGCAGGACTTTTTAGCGCTTGCTTTTGAGCTAGTGGGCTAAGATTTGAAACAAACGATCGGTGGGAATCCAGCTTTCAGGGGAGGCCTCTTCCAAGCCTCTCGGAGGTCGTGGGGCCCGAACGGCGAGCGTCAAAGCTCTCGGTTTCGCTCCAGTAGTAGGCCTTTGACAAAATTGTAACATGACGACCGATGTGATTTTGGCAGGACTTTTTAGCGCTTCTTTTCAGCTAGTGGGCTAAAGATTTGAAACAAACGATCGGTGGGAATCCAGCTTTCAGGGGAGGCCTCTTCAAGCCTCTCGGAGGTCGTGGGGCCGAACGGCGAGCGTCAAAGCTCTCGGTTTCGCACCAGTAGTAGGCCTTTGACTAAATTGTAACATGACGACGATGTGATTTTGGCAGGACTTTTTAGCGCTTGCTTTTTGAGCTAGTGGGCTAAGATTTGAAACAACGATCGGTGGGAATCCAGCTTTCAGGGGAGGCCTCTTCCAAGCCTCTCGGAGGTCGTGGGGCCGAACGGCGAGCGTCAAAGCTCTCGGTTTCGCTCCAGTAGTAGGCCTTTGACTAAATTGTAACATTGACGACCTATGTGATTTTGGCAGGACTTTTTAGCGCTTGCTTTTGAGCTAGTGGGCTAAGATTTTGAAACAAACGATCGGTGGGAATCCAGCTTTCAGGGGAGGCCTCTTCCAAGCCTCTCGGAGGTCGTGGGGCCCGAACGGCGAGCGTCAAAGCTCTCGGTTTCGCTCCAGTAGTAGGCCTTTGACTAAATTGTAACATGACGACCGATGTGATTTTGGCAGACTTTTTAGCGCTTGCTTTTTGAGCTAGTGGCTAAGATTTGACACAAACGATCGGTGGGAATCCAGCTTTCAGGGGAGGCCTCTTCCAAGCCTCTCGGAGGTCGTGGGGCCGAACGGCGAGCGTCAAAGCTCTCGGTTTCGCTCAGTAGTAGGCCTTTGACTAAATTGTAAATGACGACCGATGTGATTTTGGCAGTACTTTTTAGCGCTTCTTTTCAGCTAGTGGCTAAATTTGTAACAACGATCGGTGGGAATCCAGCTTTCAGGGGAGGCCTCTTCCAAGCCTCTCGGAGGTCGTGGGGCGAACGGCGAGCGTCAAAGCTCTCGGTTTCGCACAGTAGTAGGCCTTTGACTAAATTGTAACATGACGACCGATGTGATTTTGGCAGGACTTTTTAGCGCTTGCTTTTGAGATAGTGGGCTTAGATTTTAAACAAACAATCGGTGGGAATCCAGCTTTCAGGGGAGGCCTCTTCCAAGCCTCTCGGAGGTCGTGGGGCCGAACGGCGAGCGTCAAAGCTCTCGGTTTCGCTCCAGTAGTAGGCCTTTGACTAAATTGTAACATGACGACCGATGTGATTTTGGCAGGACTTTTTAGCGCTTGCTTTTGAGCTAGTGGGCTAAGATTTGAAACAAACGATCGGTGGGAATCCAGCTTTCAGGGGAGGCCTCTTCCAAGCCTCTCGGAGGTCGTGGGGCCGAACGGCGAGCGTCAAAGCTCTCGGTTTCGCTCCAGTAGTAGGCCTTTGACTAAATTGTAACATGACGACCTATGTGATTTTGGCAGGACTTTTTAGCGCTTCCTTTTGAGCTAGTGGGCTAAGATTTGAAACAAACGATCGGTGGGAATCCAGCTTTCAGGGGAGGCCTCTTCCAAGCCTCTGGAGGTCGTGGGGCCGAACGGCGAGCGTCAAGCTCTCTGTTTCGCTCCAGTAGTAGGCCTTTGACTAAATTGTAACATGACGACCGATGTGATTTTGGCAGGACTTTTTAGCGCTTGCTTTTGAGCTAGTGGGCTAAGATTGACCACAAACGATCGGTGGGAATCAGCTTTCAGGGGAGGCTCTTCCATGCCTCTCGGAGGTCGTGGGGCCGACGGCGAGCGTCAAAGCTCTCGGTTTCGCTCCATGTAGTAGGCCTTTGACTAAATTGTAACATGCGACCGATGTGATTTTGGCAGGACTTTTTAGCGCTTGCTTTTGAGCTAGTGGGCTAAGATTTGAAACAAACGATCGGTGGGAGTCCAGCTTTCAGGGAGGCCTCTTCCAAGACTCTCGGAGGTCGTGGGGCCGAACGGCGAGCGTTCAAAGCTCTCGGTTTCGCTCCAGTAGTAGGCCTTTGACAAATTGTAACATGACGACCTATGTGATTTTGGCAGACTCTTTTAGCGCTTGCTTTTGAGCTAGTGGGCTAAGATTTGAAACAAACGATCGGTGGGAATCAGCTTTCAGGGGAGGCTCTTCACAAGCCTCTCGGAGGTCTGTGGGGCCGAACGGCGAGCCGTCAAAGCTTCTCGGTTTCGCTCCAGTAGTAGGCCTTTGACTAAATTGTAACATGACGACCGATGTGATTTTGGCAAGACTTTTTAGCGCTCCTTATCAGCTAGTGGGCTAAGATTTGAAACAAAACGATCGGTGGGAATCCAGCTTTCAGGGGAGGCCTCTTTCCAGCCTCTCGGAGGTCGTGGGGCCGAACGGCGAGCGTCAAAGCTCTCTGTTTCGCTCAGTAGTAGGCCTTTGACTAAATTGTAACATGACGACGATGTGATTTTGGCAGGACTTTTTAGCGTTCTTTTCAGCTAGTGGGCTAAGATTTGACACAAACGATCGGTGGGAATCCAGCTTTCAGGGGAGGCCTCTTCCAAGCCTCTCGGAGGTCGTGGGGCCCGAACGGCGAGCGTCAAAGCTCTCGGTTTCGCACCAGTAGTAGGCCTTTGACTTAAATTGTAACATGACGACCGATGTGATTTTGGCAGGACTTTTTAGCGCTTGCTTTTGAGATAGTGGGCTTAGATTTTAAACAAACAATCGGTGGGAATCCAGCTTTCAGGGGAGGCCTCTTCCAAGCTC
>NW_026903132.1:0-18505 GCF_024500385.1 Phyllopteryx taeniolatus
CTGGACGGTTGTGGGGCCGAGCGGCGACCGTCAAAACATTCAGTTTCACTCCAGTAGTAGGCCTTTATTGTCTAAATTGTAACATAAGGACCTCTCTGAATTTGGTGCGACTTTTAGGGTGCTTAATTTCAAACTAGTGGGCTAAGATTTGAAACAAACGATCGGTGGGAATCCAGCTTTCATGGGGAGGCCACCCCCGAGTCTCTGGACGGTTGTGGGGCCGAGCGGCGCCCGTCCAAACATTCAGTTTCGCTCCAGTAGTAGGCCTTTATTGCCTAAATTGTAACATGAGGACCCTGTGAATTTGGCGCGACTTTTAGGGTGCTTAATTTCAAACTAGTGGGCTAAGATTTGAAACGAAACGATCGGTGGGAATCCAGCTTTCATGGGGAGGCCACCCCCGAGTCTCTGGACGGTTGTGGGGCCGAGCGGCGACCGTCAAAACTTTCAGTTTCACTCCAGTAGTAGGCCTTTATTGTCTAAATTGTAACATAAGGACCTCTCTGAATTTGGTGCGACTTTTAGGGTGCGTAATTTCAAACTAGTGGGCTAAGATTTGAAACAAACGATCGGTGGGAATCCAGCTTTCATGGGAGGCCACCCCCGAGTCTCTGGACGGTTGTGGGGCCGAGCGGCGACCGTCAAAACACTCCGTTTCGCTCAAGTAGTAGGCCTTTATTGACTAAATTGTAACATGACGACCCTTTTGATTTTGGCAGGACTTTTGAGCGCTTAAGTTTGAGCCAGTGGGCTGACGTTCGACACACTCGATCGGTGTGAATCCACCTTTCAGGGGAGGCCACCCCGAGTCTCTGGACGGTTGTGGGGCCGAGCGGCGCCCGTCCAAACATTAAGTTTCGCTCCAGGAGTAGGCCTTTATTGCCTAAATTGTAACATGAGGACCTCTGTGAATTTGGCATGACTTTTAGGGTGCTTAATTTCAAACTAGTGGGCTAAGATTTGAAACAAACGATCGGTGGGAATCCAGCTTTCAGGGGAGGCCACCCCCGAGTCTCTGGACGGTTGTGGGGCCGAGCGGCGACCGTCAAAACATTCAGTTTCACTCCAGTAGTAGGCCTTTATTGTCTAAATTGTAACATGAGGACCCCTGTGAATTTGGCGCGACTTTTAGGGTTCTTAATTTCAAACTAGTGGGCTAAGATTTGAAACAAACGATTGGTGGGAATCCAGCTTTCAGGGGAGGCCACCCCCGAGTCTCTGGACGGTTGTGGGGCCGAGCGGCGACCCGTCCAAACATTCAGTTTCGCTCCAGTAGTAGGCCTTTATTGCCTAAATTGTAACATGAGGACCCTGTGAATTTGGCGCGACTTTTAGGGTGCTTAATTTCGAACTAGTGGGCTAAGATTTGAAACAAACGATCGGTGGGAATCCAGCTTTCAGGGAGGCCACCCCCGAGTCTCTGGACGGTTGTGGGGCCGAGCGGCGACCGTCAAAACATTCAGTTTCGCTCCAGTAGTAGGCCTTTATTGTCTAAATTGTAACATGAGGACCTCTGTGAATTTGGCGCGACTTTTAGGGTGCTTAATTTCAAACTAGTGGGCTAAGATTTGAAACAAACGATCGGTGGGAATCCAGCTTTCAGGGGAGGCCACCCCGAGTCTCTGGACGGTTGTGGGGCCGAGCGGCGACCGTCAAACATTCAGTTTCGCTCCAGTAGTAGGCCTTTATTGCCTAAATTGTAACATGAGGACCCCTGTGAATTTGGCGCGACTTTTAGGGTGCTTAATTTCGAACTAGTGGGCTAAGATTTGAAACAAACGATCGGTGGGAATCCAGCTTTCATGGGGAGGCCACCCCGAGTCTCTGGACGGTTGTGGGGCCGAGCGGCGACCGTCCAAACATTCAGTTTCGCTCCAGTAGTAGGCCTTTATTGCCTAAATTGTAACATGAGGACCCCTGTGAATTTGGCGCGACTTTTAGGGTGCTTAATTTCGAACTAGTGGGCTAAGATTTGAAACGAAACGATCGGTGGGAATCCAGCTTTCAGGGGAGGCCACCCCCGAGTCTCTGGACGGTTGTGGGGCCGAGCGGCGACCGTCCAAAACATTCAGTTTCGCTCCAGTAGTAGGCCTTTATTGCCTAAATTGTAACATGAGGACCTCTGTGAATTTGGCGCGACTTTTAGGGTGCTTAATTTCGAACTAGTGGGCTAAGATTTGAAACAAACGATCGGTGGGAATCCAGCTTTCAGGGGAGGCCACCCCCGAGTCTCTGGACGGTTGTGGGGCCGAGCGGCGACCGTCTAAGCTTTCAATTTCGCTCCAGTAGTAGGCCTTTATTGCCTAAATTGTAACATGAGGACCTCTGTGAATTTGGCGAGACTTTTAGGGTGCTTAATTTCAAACTAGTGGGCTAAAATTTGAAACAAACGATTGGTGGGAATCCAGCTTTCAGGGGAGGCCACCCCCGAGTCTCTGGACGGTTGTGGGGCCGAGCGGCGACCGTCAAAACACTGCGTTTCGCTCAAGTAGTAGGCCTTTATTGACTAAATTGTAACATGACGACCCTTTGATTTTGGCAGGACTTTTGAGCGCTTAAGTTTGAGCTAGTGGGCTGACGTTTCGACACACTCGATCGGTGTGAATCCACCTTTCAGCGGAGGTCTCCCCCGAGTCTCTGGACGGTTGTGGGGCCGAGCGGCGCCCGTCCAAACATTAGGTTTCGCTCCAGTAGTAGGCCTTTATTGCCTAAATTGTAACATGAGGACCCCTGTGAATTTGGCACGACTTTTAGGGTGCTTAATTTCGAACTAGTGGGCTAAGATTTGAAACAAACGATCGGTGGGAATCCAGCTTTCAGGGGAGGCCACCCCCGAGTCTCTGGACGGTTGTGGGGCCGAGCGGCGACCGTCAAAACATTCAGTTTCGCTCAAGTAGTAGGCCTTTATTTTCTAAATTTTAACATGAGGACCTCTGTGAATTTGGCGCGACTTTTAGGGTGCTTAATTTCGAACTAGTGGGCTAAGATTTGAAACAAACGATCGGTGGGAATCCAGCTTTCAGGGGAGGCCACCCCCGAGTCTCTGGACGGTTGTGGGGCCGAGCGGCGACCCGTCCAAACATTCAGTTTCGCTCCAGTAGTAGGCCTTTATTGCCTAAATTGTAACATGAGGACCCTCTGTGAATTTGGCGCGACTTTTAGGGTGCTTAATTTCAAACTAGTGGGCTAAGATTTGAAACAAACGATCGGTGGGAATCCAGCTTTCATGGGGAGGCCACCCCGAGTCTCTGGACGGTTGTGGGGCCGAGCGGCGACCGTCAAAACATTCAGTTTCGCTCCAGTAGTAGGCCTTTATTGTCTAAATTGTAACATGAGGACCTCTGTGAATTTGGCGTGACTTTTAGGGTGCTTAATTTCAAACTAGTGGGCTAAGATTTGACACTAACGATCGATGGGAATCCAGCTTTCAGGGGAGGCCTCTCTCGAGTGTCTGGACAGTTGTGGGGCAGAAAGGCGACCGCCCAAACATTCAGTTTCGCACCAGGAGTAGGCCTTTATTGACTAAATTCTAACATGACGACCTTTGTGATCTTGGCAGGACTTTTGAGTGCTTAAGTTTGAGCCAGTGGGCTGACGTTTGACACACTCGATCGGTGTGAATCCAGCTTTCAGCGGAGGCCACCCCCGAGTCTCTGGACGGTTGTGGGGCCGAGCGGCGCCCGTCCAAACATTCAGTTTCGCTCCAGGAGTAGGCCTTTATTGCCTAAATTGTAACATGAGGACCCTGTGAATTTGGCGCGACTTTTAGGGTGCTTAATTTCAAACTAGTGGGCTAAGATTTGAAACAAACGATCGGTGGGAATCCAGCTTTCATGGGGAGGCCACCCCCGAGTCTCTGGACGGTTGTGGGGCCGAGCGGCGACCGTCAAAACATTCAGTTTCGCTCCAGTAGTAGGCCTTTATTGCTAAATTGTAACATGAGGACCCCTGTGAATTTGGCGCGACTTTTAGGGTGCTTAATTTCGAAACTAGTGGGCTAAGATTTGAAACAAACGATCGGTGGGAATCCAGCTTTCATGGGGAGGCCACCCCCGAGTCTCTGGACGGTTGTGGGGCCGAGCGGCGACCGTCAAAACATTCAGTTTCGCTCCAGTAGTAGGCCTTTATTGTCTAAATTGTAACATGAGGACCTCTCTGAATTTGGCGCGACTTTTAGGGTGCTTAATTTCGAAACTAGTGGGCTAAGATTTGAAACAAACGATCGGTGGGAATCCAGCTTTCAGGGGAGGCCACCCCCGAGTCTCTGGACGGTTGTGGGGCCGAGCGGCGACCGTCCAAAACATTCAGTTTCGCTCCAGTAGTAGGCCTTTATTGCCTAAATTGTAACATGAGGACCCTGTGAATTTGGCGCGACTTTTAGGGTGCTTAATTTCGAACTAGTGGGCTAAGATTTGAAACAAACGATCGGTGGGAATCCAGCTTTCATGGGGAGGCCACCCCCGAGTCTCTGGACGGTTGTGGGGCCGAGCGGCGACCGTCAAAACATTCAGTTTCGCTCCAGTGAGTAGGCCTTTATTGTCTAAATTGTAACATCGGCCACCCCCGTTTGACGGGTGGGGCGAGCGGGCCCTCAAACTGTTTCGCTCAGAGGCTTTTTGCAAATGTCATGGGACCCTGATTTGCGACTTTTAGGGTGCTTAATTTCGAACTAGTGGGCTAAGATTTGAAACAAACGATCGGTGGGAATCCAGCTTTCATGGGAGGCCACCCCCGAGTCTCTGGACGGTTGTGGGGCCGAGCGGCGACCGTCAAAACATTCAGTTTCACTCCAGTAGTAGGCCTTTATTGTCTAAATTGTAACATAAGGACCTCTCTGAATTTGGTGCGACTTTTAGGGTGCGTAATTTCAAACTAGTGGGCTAAGATTTGAAACAAACGATCGGTGGGAATCCAGCTTTCAGGGGAGGCCACCCCCGAGTCTCTGGACGGTTGTGGGGCCGAGCGGCGACCGTCAAAACATTCAGTTTCGCTCAAGTAGTAGGCCTTTATTGCCTAAATTCTAACATGAGGACCCCTGTGAATTTGGCGTGACGTTTTAGGGTGCTTAATTTCGAACTAGTGGGCTAAGATTTGAAACAAACGATCGGTGGGAATCCAGCTTTCAGGGGAGGCCACCCCCGAGTCTCTGGACGGTTGTGGGGCCGAGCGGCGACCGTCAAAACATTCAGTTTCGCTCAAGTAGTAGGCCTTTATTGCTAAATTGTAACATGACGACCCTTTGTGATTTTGGCAGGACTTTTGAGTGCTTAAGTTTGAGCCAGTGGGCTGACGATTTCGACACACTCGATCGGTGTGAATCCACCTTTCAGCGGGAGGCCACCCCCGAGTCTCTGGACGGTTGTGGGGCCGAGCGGCGCCCCGTCCAAACATTAGTTTCGCTCCAGGAGTAGGCCTTTATTGCCTAAATTGTAACATGAGGACCCTTGTGATTTTGGCAGCGACTTTTAGAGTGCTTAAGTTTGAGCTAGTGGGCTGACGATTTCGACACACTCGATCGGTGGGAATCCAGCTTTCAGCGGGAGGCACCCCCGAGTCTCTGGACGGTTGTGGGGCCGAGCGGCGCCCGTCCAAACATTAAGTTTCGCTCCAGGAGTAGGCCTTTATTGCCTAAATTGTAACATGAGGACCCCTGTGAATTTGGCGCGACTTTTAGGGTGCTTAATTTCAAACTAGTGGGCTAAGATTTGAAACAAACGATCGGTGGGAATCCAGCTTTCATGGGGAGGCCACCCCCGAGTCTCTGGACGGTTGTGGGGCCGAGCGGCGACCGTCAAAACATTCAGTTTCACTCCAGTAGTAGGCCTTTATTGTCTAAATTGTAACATAAGGACCTCTCTGAATTTGGTGCGACTTTTAGGGTGCGTAATTTCAAACTAGTGGGCTAAGATTTGAAACAAACGATCGGTGGGAATCCAGCTTTCATGGGGAGGCCACCCCCGAGTCTCTGGACGGTTGTGGGGCCGAGCGGCGCCCGTCCAAACATTCAGTTTCGCTCCAGTAGTAGGCCTTTATTGCCTAAATTGTAACATGAGGACCCTGTGAATTTGGCGCGACTTTTAGGGTGCTTAATTTCGAACTAGTGGGCTAAGATTTGAAACAAACGATCGGTGGGAATCCAGCTTTCAGGGGAGGCCACCCCCGAGTCTCTGGACGGTTGTGGGGCCGAGCGGCGACCGTCAAAACATTCAGTTTCGCTCCAGTAGTAGGCCTTTATTGCCTAAATTGTAACATGAGGACCTCTGTGAATTTGGCGCGACTTTTAGGGTGCTTAATTTCGAACTAGTGGGCTAAGATTTGAAACAAAACGATCGGTGGGAATCCAGCTTTCAGGGGAGGCCACCCCCGAGTCTCTGGACGGTTGTGGGGCCGAGCGGCGCCCGTCCAAACATTAAGTTTCGCTCCAGGAGTAGGCCTTTATTGCCTAAATTGTAACATGAGGACCCCTGTGAATTTGGCGCGACTTTTAGGGTGCTTAATTTCAAACTAGTGGGCTAAGATTTGAAACAAACGATCGGTGGGAATCCAGCTTTCATGGGGAGGCCACCCCGAGTCTCTGGACGGTTGTGGGGCCGAGCGGCGACCGTCAAAACATTCAGTTTCACTCCAGTAGTAGGCCTTTATTGTCTAAATTGTAACATAAGGACCTCTGTGAATTTGGCGCGACTTTTAGGGTGCTTAATTTTCGAACTAGTGGGCTAAGATTTGAAACAAACGATCGGTGGGAATCCAGCTTTCAGGGGAGGCCACCCCGAGTCTCTGGACGGTTGTGGGGCCGAGCGGCGACCGTCAAAACTTTCAGTTTCGCTCAAGTAGTAGGCCTTTATTGACTAAATTGTAACATGACGACCTTTGTGATTTTGGCAGGACTTTTGAGTGCTTAAGTTTGAGCCAGTGGGCTGATGTTCGACACACTCGATCGGTGTGAATCCACCTTTCAGCGGGAGGCCACCCCCGAGTCTCTGGACGGTTGTGGGGCCGAGCGGCGCCCGTCCAAACATTCAGTTTCACTCCAGGAGTAGGCCTTTATTGCCTAAATTTTAACATGAGGACCCTGTGAATTTGGCGCGACTTTTAGGGTTCTTAATTTCAAACTAGTGGGCTAAGATTTGAAACAAACGATCGGTGGGAATCCAGCTTTCATGGGAGGCCACCCCCGAGTCTCTGGACGGTTGTGGGGCCGAGCGGCGACCGTCAAAACATTCAGTTTCACTCCAGTAGTAGGCCTTTATTGTCTAAATTGTAACATAAGGACCTCTCTGAATTTGGTGCGACTTTTAGGGTGCGTAATTTCAAACTAGTGGGCTAAGATTTGAAACAAACGATTGGTGGGAATCCAGCTTTCAGGGGAGGCCACCCCCGAGTCTCTGGACGGTTGTGGGGCCGAGCGGCGACCGTCAAAACACTCCGTTTCGCTCAAGTAGTAGGCCTTTATTGACTAAATTGTAACATGACGACCCTTTTGATTTTGGCAGGACTTTTGAGCGCTTAAGTTTGAGCCAGTGGGCTGACGTTCGACACACTCGATCGGTGTGAATCCACCTTTCAGCGGAGGTCTCCCCCGAGTCTCTGGACGGTTGTGGGGCCGAAAGGCGACCATCCAAACATTCAGTTTCGCTCTAGGAGTAGGCCTTTATTGCCTAAATTGTAACATGAGGACCCCTGTGAATTTGGCGCGACTTTTAGGGTGCTTAATTACGACCTAGTTGGCTAAGATTTGAAACAAACGATCGGTGGGAATCCAGCTTTCATGGGGAGGCCACCCCCGAGTCTCTGGACGGTTGTGGGGCCGAGCGGCGACCCGTCCAAACATTCAGTTTCGCTCCAGTAGTAGGCCTTTATTGCCTAAATTGTAACATGAGGACCCCTGTGAATTTGGCGCGACTTTTAGGGTGCTTAATTTCAAACTAGTGGGCTAAGATTTGAAACAAACGATCGGTGGGAATCCAGCTTTCAGGGGAGGCCACCCCCGAGTCTCTGGACGGTTGTGGGGCCGAGCGGCGACCGTCAAAACATTCAGTTTCGCTCCAGTAGTAGGCCTTTATTGTCTAAATTGTAACATGAGGACCTCTGTGAATTTGGCGAGACTTTTAGGGTGCTTAATTTTGAACTCGTGGGCTAAGATTTGAAACAAACGATCGGTGGGAATCCAGCTTTCAGGGGAGGCCACCCCCGAGTCTCTGGACGGTTGTGGGAGCCGAGCGGCGACCCGTCCAAAACATTAAGTTTCGCTCCAGGAGTAGGCCTTTATTGCCTAAATTGTAACATGAGGACCCCTGTGAATTTGGCGCGACTTTTAGGGTGCTTAATTTCAAACTAGTGGGCTAAGATTTGAAACAAACGATCGGTGGGAATCCAGCTTTCAGGGGAGGCCACCCCGAGTCTCTGGACGGTTGTGGGGCCGAGCGGCGACCGTCAAAACATTCAGTTTCGCTCCAGTAGTAGGCCTTTATTGCCTAAATTGTAACATGAGGACCTCTGTGAATTTGGCGAGACTTTTAGGGTGCTTAATTTTGAACTAGTGGGCTAAGATTTGAAACAAACGATCGGTGGGAATCCAGCTTTCAGGGGAGGCCACCCCGAGTCTCTGGACGGTTGTGGGGCCGAGCGGCGACCGTCAAACATTCAGTTTCGCTCCAGTAGTAGGCCTTTATTGCCTAAATTGTAACATGACGACCTCTGTGATTTTGGCAGGACTTTTGGGTGCTTAAGTTTGAGCCAGTGGGCTAAGATTTGAAACAAACGATCGGTGGGAATCCAGCTTTCAGGGGAGGCCACCCCCGAGTCTCTGGACGGTTGTGGGGCCGAGCGGCGCCCGTCCAAACATTAAGTTTCGCTCCAGTAGTAGGCCTTTATTGCCTAAATTGTAACATGAGGACCCTGTGAATTTGGCGCGACTTTTAGGGTGCTTAATTTCGAAACTAGTGGGCTAAGATTTGAAACAAACGATCGGTGGGAATCCAGCTTTCATGGGAGGCCACCCCCGAGTCTCTGGACGGTTGTGGGGCCGAGCGGCGACCGTCTAAACATTCAGTTTCGCTCCAGTAGTAGGCCTTTATTGCCTAAATTGTAACATGAGGACCCCTGTGAATTTGGCGCGACTTTTAGGGTGCTTAATTTCGAACTAGTGGGCTAAGATTTGAAACAAACGATCGGTGGGAATCCAGCTTTCAGGGGAGGCCACCCCCGAGTCTCTGGACGGTTGTGGGGCCGAGCGGCGACCCGTCCAAACATTCAGTTTCGCTCCAGTAGTAGGCCTTTATTGCCTAAATTGTAACATGAGGACCCTGTGAATTTGGCGCGACTTTTAGGGTGCTTAATTTCGAACTAGTGGGCTAAGATTTGAAAGAACGATCGGTGGGAATCCAGCTTTCAGGGGAGGCCACCCCCGAGTCTCTGGACGGTTGTGGGGCCGAGCGGCGACCGTCAAAACATTCAGTTTCGCTCCAGTAGTAGGCCTTTATTGTCTAAATTGTAACATGAGGACCTCTGTGAATTTGGCGCGACTTTTAGGGTGCTTAATTTCAAACTAGTGGGCTAAGATTTGAAACAAACGATCGGTGGGAATCCAGCTTTCATGGGGAGGCCACCCCGAGTCTCTGGACGGTTGTGGGGCCGAGCGGCGACCGTCAAAACATTCAGTTTCGCTCCAGTAGTAGGCCTTTATTGCCTAAATTGTAACATGAGGACCCCTGTGAATTTGGCACGACTTTTAGGGTGCTTAATTTCGAACTAGTGGGCTAAGATTTGAAACAAACGATCGGTGGGAATCCAGCTTTCAGGGGAGGCCACCCCCGAGTCTCTGGACGGTTGTGGGGCCGAGCGGCGACCGTCAAAACATTCAGTTTCGCTCAGTAGTAGGCCTTTATTGTCTAAATTGTAACATGAGGACCCTCTGTGAATTTGGCGCGACTTTTAGGGTGCTTAATTTCAAACTAGTGGGCTAAGATTTGAAACAAACGATCGGTGGGAATCCAGCTTTCAGGGGAGGCCACCCCCGAGTCTCTGGACGGTTGTGGGGCCGAGCGGCGCCCGTCCAAACATTAAGTTTCGCTCCAGGAGTAGGCCTTTATTGCCTAAATTGTAACATGAGGACCCTGTGAATTTGGCGCGACTTTTAGGGTGCTTAATTTCAAACTAGTGGGCTAAGATTTGAAACAAACGATCGGTGGGAATCCAGCTTTCATGGGGAGGCCACCCCCGAGTCTCTGGACGGTTGTGGGGCCGAGCGGCGACCGTCAAAACATTCAGTTTCGCTCCAGGAGTAGGCCTTTATTGCCTAAATTTTAACATGAGGACCTCTCTGAATTTGGTGCGACTTTTAGGGTGCGTAATTTCAAACTAGTGGGCTAAGATTTGAAACAAACGATTGGTGGGAATCCAGCTTTCAGGGGAGGCCACCCCCGAGTCTCTGGACGGTTGTGGGGCCGAGCGGCGACCGTCAAAACACTCCGTTTCGCTCAAGTAGTAGGCCTTTATTGACTAAATTGTAACATGAGGACCCTTTGTGAATTTGGCAGGACTTTTAGGGTGCTTAAGTTTGAGACTAGTGGGCTGACGTTCGAAACAATCGATCGGTGTGAATCCAGCTTTCAGCGGAGGCCACCCCCGAGTCTCTGGACGGTTGTGGGGCCGAGCGGCGCCCGTCCAAACATTAAGTTTCGCTCCAGGAGTAGGCCTTTATTGCCTAAATTGTAACATGAGGACCCTGTGAATTTGGCGCGACTTTTAGGGTGCTTAATTTCAAACTAGTGGGCTAAGATTTGAAAGAACGATCGGTGGGAATCCAGCTTTCATGGGGAGGCCACCCCGAGTCTCTGGACGGTTGTGGGGCCGAGCGGCGACCGTCAAAACATTCAGTTTCACTCCAGTAGTAGGCCTTTATTGTCTAAATTGTAACATAAGGACCTCTCTGAATTTGGTGCGACTTTTAGGGTGCTTAATTTCAAACTAGTGGGCTAAGATTTGAAACAAACGATCGGTGGGAATCCAGCTTTCAGGGGAGGCCACCCCGAGTCTCTGGACGGTTGTGGGGCCGAGCGGCGACCGTCAAAACACTCAGTTTCGCTCAAGTAGTAGGCCTTTATTGACTAAATTGTAACATGACGACCCTTTTGATTTTGGCGGACTTTTGAGTGCTTAAGTTTGAGCCAGTGGGCTGACGTTCGACACACTCGATCGGTGTGAATCCACCTTTCAGCGGAGGCCACCCCCGAGTCTCTGGACGGTTGTGGGGCCGAGCGGCGCCCGTCCAAACATTAGGTTTCGCTCCAGTAGTAGGCCTTTATTGCCTAAATTGTAACATGAGGACCCCTGTGAATTTGGCGCGACTTTTAGGGTGCTTAATTTCGAACTAGTGGGCTAAGATTTGAAACAAACGATCGGTGGGAATCCAGCTTTCAGGGGAGGCCACCCCCGAGTCTCTGGACGGTTGTGGGGCCGAGCGGCGCCCGTCCAAACATTAAGTTTCGCTCCAGGAGTAGGCCTTTATTGCCTAAATTGTAACATGAGGACCCTCTGTGAATTTGGCGCGACTTTTAGGGTGCTTAATTTCGAACTAGTGGGCTAAGATTTGAAACAAACGATCGGTGGGAATCCAGCTTTCATGGGGAGGCCACCCCCGAGTCTCTGGACGGTTGTGGGGCCGAGCGGCGACCGTCAAAACATTCAGTTTCGCTCCAGTAGTAGGCCTTTATTGTCTAAATTGTAACATGAGGACCCTCTGTGAATTTGGCGCGACTTTTAGGGTGCTTAATTTCGAACTAGTGGGCTAAGATTTGAAAGAACGATCGGTGGGAATCCAGCTTTCAGGGGAGGCCACCCCCGAGTCTCTGGACGGTTGTGGGGCCGAGCAGCGACCGACAATACATTCAGTTTCGCTCCAGGAGTAGGCCTTTATTGCCTAAATTGTACCATGAGGACCTCTGTGAATTTGGCGCGATTTTTAGGGTGCTTAATTTCAAACCAGTGGGATAAGATTTGAAACAAACGATCGGTGGGAATCCAGCTTTCAGGGGAGGCCACCCCCGAGTCTCTGGACGGTTGTGGGGCCGAGCGGCGACCGTCAAAACATTCAGTTTCGCTCCAGTAGTAGGCCTTTATTGCCTAAATTGTAACATGAGGACCTCTGTGAATTTGGCGCGACTTTTAGGGTGCTTAATTTCGAACTAGTGGGCTAAGATTTGAAACAAACGATCGGTGGGAATCCAGCTTTCAGGGGAGGCCACCCCCGAGTCTCTGGACGGTTGTGGGGCCGAGCGGCGACCGTCAAAACATTCAGTTTCACTCCAGTAGTAGGCCTTTATTGTCTAAATTGTAACATAAGGACCTCTCTGAATTTGGTGCGACTTTTAGGGTGCGTAATTTCAAACTAGTGGGCTAAGATTTGAAACAAACGATCGGTGGGAATCCAGCTTTCATGGGGAGGCCACCCCGAGTCTCTGGACGGTTGTGGGGCCGAGCGGCGACCGTCAAAACATTCAGTTTCGCTCCAGTAGTAGGCCTTTATTGCCTAAATTGTAACATGAGGACCCTCTGTGAATTTGGCGCGACTTTTAGGGTGCTTAATTTCGAACTAGTGGGCTAAGATTTGAAACAAACGATCGGTGGGAATCCAGCTTTCAGGGGAGGCCACCCCCGAGTCTCTGGACGGTTGTGGGGCCGAGCGGCGACCGTCAAAACATTCAGTTTCGCTCAAGTAGTAGGCCTTTATTTTCTAAATTTTAACATGAGGACCCCTGTGAATTTGGCGCGACTTTTAGGGTGCTTAATTTCGAACTAGTGGGTTAAGATTTGAAACAAACGATCGGTGGGAATCCAGCTTTCAGGGGAGGCCACCCCCGAGTCTCTGGACGGTTGTGGAGCCGAGCGGCGCCCGTCCAAACATTAAGTTTCGCTCCAGGAGTAGGCCTTTATTGCCTAAATTGTAACATGAGGACCCTGTGAATTTGGCGCCACTTTTAGGGTGCTTAATTTCAAACTAGTGGGCTAAGATTTGAAACAAACGATCGGTGGGAATCCAGCTTTCATGGGAGGCCACCCCCGAGTCTCTGGACGGTTGTGGGGCCGAGCGGCGACCGTCAAAACATTCAGTTTCACTCCAGTAGTAGGCCTTTATTGTCTAAATTGTAACATAAGGACCTCTCTGAATTTGGTGCGACTTTTAGGGTGCGTAATTTCAAACTAGTGGGCTAAGATTTGAAACAAACGATTGGTGGGAATCCAGCTTTCAGGGGAGGCCACCCCCGAGTCTCTGGACGGTTGTGGGGCCGAGCGGCGACCGTCAAAACACTCCGTTTCGCTCAAGTAGTAGGCCTTTATTGACTAAATTGTAACATGACGACCCTTTTGATTTTGGCAGGACTTTTGAGCGCTTAAGTTTGAGCCAGTGGGCTGACGTTCGACACACTCGATCGGTGTGAATCCACCTTTCAGCGGAGGTCTCCCCCGAGTCTCTGGACGGTTGTGGAGCCGAGCGGCGCCCGTCCAAACATTAAGTTTCGCTCCAGGAGTAGGCCTTTATTGCCTAAATTGTAACATGAGGAACCCTGTGAATTTGGCGCCACTTTTAGGGTGCTTAATTTCAAACTAGTGGGCTAAGATTTGAAACAAACGATCGGTGGGAATCCAGCTTTCATGGGAGGCCACCCCGAGTCTCTGGACGGTTGTGGGGCCGAGCGGCGACCGTCAAAACATTCAGTTTCACTCCAGTAGTAGGCCTTTATTGTCTAAATTGTAACATAAGGACCTCTCTGAATTTGGTGCGACTTTTAGGGTGCGTAATTTCAAACTAGTGGGCTAAGATTTGAAACAAACGATCGGTGGGAATCCAGCTTTCAGGGGAGGCCACCCCCGAGTCTCTGGACGGTTGTGGGGCCGAGCGGCGACCGTCAAAACATTCAGTTTCGCTCAGTAGTAGGCCTTTATTGACTAAATTGTAACATGACGACCTTTTGATTTTGGCAGGACTTTTGAGTGCTTAAGTTTGAGCCAGTGGGCTGACGTTCGACACATCGATCGGTGTGAATCCACCTTTCAGCGGAGGCCACCCCGAGTCTCTGGACGGTTGTGGGGCCGAGCGGCGCCCGTCCAAACATTAGGTTTCGCTCCAGTAGTAGGCCTTTATTGCCTAAATTGTAACATGAGGACCCCTGTGAATTTGGCGCGACTTTTAGGGTGCTTAATTTCGAACTAGTGGGCTAAGATTTGAAACAAACGATCGGTGGGAATCCAGCTTTCAGGGGAGGCCACCCCCGAGTCTCTGGACGGTTGTGGGGCCGAGCGGCGCCCGTCCAAACATTCAGTTTCGCTCCAGGAGTAGGCCTTTATTGCCTAAATTGTAACATGAGGACCCCTGTGAATTTGGCGCGACTTTTAGGGTGCTTAATTTCGAACTAGAGGGCTAAGATTTGAAACAAACGATCGGTGGGAATCCAGCTTTCATGGGGAGGCCACCCCCGAGTCTCTGGACGGTTGTGGGGCCGAGCGGCGACCGTCAAAACATTCAGTTTCGCTCCAGTAGTAGGCCTTTATTGTCTAAATTGTAACATGAGGACCCCTGTGAATTTGGCGCGACTTTTAGGGTGCTTAATTTCGAACTAGTG
The DNA here is from genome assembly GCF_024500385.1 of Phyllopteryx taeniolatus. Lineage (NCBI taxonomy): Eukaryota > Metazoa > Chordata > Actinopteri > Syngnathiformes > Syngnathidae > Phyllopteryx > Phyllopteryx taeniolatus. The sequence continues at coordinate 14,622 of NW_026903132.1, forward strand.
GGCTAAGATTTGAAAGAACGATCGGTGGGAATCCAGCTTTCAGGGGAGGCCACCCCCGAGTCTCTGGACGGTTGTGGGGCCGAGCGGCGACCGTCAAAACATTCAGTTTCACTCCAGTAGTAGGCCTTTATTGTCTAAATTGTAACATGAGGACCTCTCTGAATTTGGTGCGACTTTTAGGGTGCGTAATTTCAAACTAGTGGGCTAAGATTTGAAACAAACGATCGGTGGGAATCCAGCTTTCATGGGGAGGCCACCCCCGAGTCTCTGGACGGTTGTGGGGCCGAGCGGCGACCGTCAAAACATTCAGTTTCGCTCCAGTAGTAGGCCTTTATTGCCTAAATTGTAACATGAGGACCCCTGTGAATTTGGCGCGACTTTTAGGGTGCTTAATTTCGAACTAGTGGGCTAAGATTTGAAACAAACGATCGGTGGGAATCCAGCTTTCAGGGGAGGCCACCCCGAGTCTCTGGACGGTTGTGGGGCCGAGCGGCGACCGTCCAAACATTCAGTTTCGCTCCAGTAGTAGGCCTTTATTGCCTAAATTGTAACATGAGGACCCCTGTGAATTTGGCGCGACTTTTAGGGTGCTTAATTTCGAACTAGTGGGCTAAGATTTGAAACAAACGATCGGTGGGAATCCAGCTTTCAGGGGAGGCCACCCCCGAGTCTCTGGACGGTTGTGGGGCCGAGCGGCGACCGTCCAAACATTCGGTTTCGCTCCAGTCGTCGGTCTTTATTGCCTAAATTGTAACAGGAGGACCTCTGTGAATTTGGCACGACTTTTAGGGTGCTTAATTTCGAACTAGTGGGCTAAGATGTGAAACAAACGATCGGTGGGAATCCAGCTTTCAGGGGAGGCCACCCCCGAGTCTCTGGACGGTTGTGGGGCCGAGCGGCGACCGTCAAAACATCAGTTTCGCTCCAGTAGTAGGCCTTTATTGACTAAATTGTAACATGAGGACCCTTTTGATTTTGGCAGGACTTTTGGGTGCTTAAGTTTGAGCCAGTGGGCTGACGATTTCGACACACTCGATCGGTGTGAATCCACCTTTCAGCGGAGGCCACCCCCGAGTCTCTGGACGGTTGTGGGGCCGAGCGGCGCCCGTCCAAACATTAGTTTCGCTCCAGTAGTAGGCCTTTATTGCCTAAATTGTAACATGAGGACCCTGTGAATTTGGCGCGACTTTTAGGGTGCTTAATTTTCGAACTAGTGGGCTAAGATTTGAAACAAACGATCGGTGGGAATCCAGCTTTCAGGGGAGGCCACCCCCGAGTCTCTGGACGGTTGTGGGGCCGAGCGGCGCCCGTCCAAACATTCAGTTTCGCTCCAGTAGTAGGCCTTTATTGCCTAAATTGTAACATGAGGACCCTGTGAATTTGGCGCGACTTTTAGGGTGCTTAATTTCGAACTAGTGGGCTAAGATTTGAAACAAACGATCGGTGGGAATCCAGCTTTCAGGGGAGGCCACCCCCGAGTCTCTGGACGGTTGTGGGGCCGAGCGGCGACCGTCAAAACATTCAGTTTCGCTCCAGTAGTAGGCCTTTATTGTCTAAATTGTAACATGAGGACCCTCTGTGAATTTGGCGCGACTTTTAGGGTGCTTAATTTCGAACTAGTGGGCTAAGATTTGAAAGAAACGATCGGTGGGAATCCAGCTTTCAGGGGAGGCCACCCCCGAGTCTCTGGACGGTTGTGGGGCCGAGCGGCGACCGTCAAAACATTTCAGTTTCGCTCCAGTAGTAGGCCTTTATTGTCTAAATTGTAACATAAGGACCTCTCTGAATTTGGTGCGACTTTTAGGGTGCGTAATTTCAAACTAGTGGGCTAAGATTTGAAACAAACGATTGGTGGGAATCCAGCTTTCAGGGGAGGTCTCCCCCGAGTCTCTGGACGGTTGTGGGGCCGAGCGGCGACCGTCAAAACATTAGGTTTCGCTCCAGGAGTAGGCCTTTATTGCCTAAATTGTAACATGAGGACCCCTGTTAATTTGGCGCGACTTTTAGGGTGCTTAATTTCGAACTAGTGGGCTAAGATTTGAAAGGAACGATCGGTGGGAATCCAGCTTTCAGGGGAGGCCACCCCCGAGTCTCTGGACGGTTGTGGGGCCGAGCGGCGACCGTCAAAACATTCAGTTTCGCTCAAGTAGTAGGCCTTTATTGTCTAAATTTTAACATGAGGACCCCTGTGAATTTGGCGCGACTTTTAGGGTGCTTAATTTCGAACTAGTGGGCTAAGATTTGAAAGAACGATCGGTGGGAATCCAGCTTTCAGGGGAGGCCACCCCCGAGTCTCTGGACGGTTGTGGGAGCCGAGCGGCGCCCGTCCAAACATTAAGTTTCGCTCCAGGAGTAGGCCTTTATTGCCTAAATTGTAACATGAGGACCCTGTGAATTTGGCGCCACTTTTAGGGTGCTTAATTTCAAACTAGTGGGCTAAGATTTGAAACAAACGATCGGTGGGAATCCAGCTTTCATGGGGAGGCCACCCCCGAGTCTCTGGACGGTTGTGGGGCCGAGCGGCGACCGTCAAAACATTCAGTTTCACTCCAGTAGTAGGCCTTTATTGTCTAAATTGTAACATAAGGACCTCTCTGAATTTGGTGCGACTTTTAGGGTGCGTAATTTCAAACTAGTGGGCTAAGATTTGAAACAAACGATTGGTGGGAATCCAGCTTTCAGGGGAGGCCACCCCCGAGTCTCTGGACGGTTGTGGGGCCGAGCGGCGACCGTCAAAACACTCCGTTTCGCTCAAGTAGTAGGCCTTTATTGACTAAATTGTAACATGACGACCCTTTTGATTTTGGCAGGACTTTTGAGCGCTTAAGTTTGAGCCAGTGGGCTGACGTTCGACACACTCGATCGGTGTGAATCCACCTTTCAGCGGAGGTCTCCCCCGAGTCTCTGGACGGTTGTGGGGCCGAGCGGCGCCCGTCCAAACATTAGGTTTCGCTCCAGGAGTAGGCCTTTATCGCCTAAATTGTCACATGACGACCTCTGTGATTTTGGCAGGACTTTTGAGTGCTTAATTTCGAGCTAGTGGGCTGACGTTCGACACACTCGATCGGTGGGAATCCAGCTTTCAGCGGAGGCAACCCCCGAGTCTCTGGACGGTTGTGGGGCCGAGCGGCGCCCGTCCAAACATTAAGTTTCGCTCCAGGAGTAGGCCTTTATTGCCTAAATTGTAACATGAGGACCCCTGTGAATTTGGCACGACTTTTAGGGTGCTTAGTTTTCAAACTAGTGGGCTAAGATTTGAAACAAACGATCGGTGGGAATCCAGCTTTCATGGGAGGCCACCCCCGAGTCTCTGGACGGTTGTGGGGCCGAGCGGCGACCGTCAAAACTTTCAGTTTCACTCCAGTAGTAGGCCTTTATTGTCTAAATTGTAACATAAGGACCTCTCTGAATTTGGTGCGACTTTTAGGGTGCGTAATTTCAAACTAGTGGGCTAAGATTTGAAACAAACGATCGGTGGGAATCCAGCTTTCATGGGAGGCCACCCCCGAGTCTCTGGACGGTTGTGGGGCCGAGCGGCGACCGTCCAAAACATTCAGTTTCGCTCCAGTAGTAGGCCTTTATTGCCTAAATTGTAACATGAGGACCCCTGTGAATTTGGCGCGACTTTTAGGGTGCTTAATTTCGAACTAGTGGGCTAAGATTTGAAAGGAACGATCGGTGGGAATCCAGCTTTCAGGGGAGGCCACCCCCGAGTCTCTGGACGGTTGTGGAGCCGAGCGGCGCCCGTCCAAACATTAAGTTTCGCTCGAGGAGTAGGCCTTTATTGCCTAAATTGTAACATGAGGACCCCTGTGAATTTGGCGCGACTTTTAGGGTGCTTAATTTCAAACTAGTGGGCTAAGATTTGAAACAAACGATCGGTG
>NW_026903133.1:0-18467 GCF_024500385.1 Phyllopteryx taeniolatus
CCTTCCCAGTGTCCAACAACAGCTTCAGTCCTCCGTGGAGGCTGTGGTGATTGACGTCAGTCCAGAAACGCCACCAGTAATTGGTAGGTGTACAAGTACAGCACTCACTGGGCACGGGTGGGCTGTCTTATATCCCTTACCGAGCACGACTTAAAAGTTACTGATTTTGTCCAAAGTTAATCTTTACCTTAGAAGAGACTGACATGGAAACAGGCAGCGCTTTCCCAAAAATATGTGTAATCTGATCGTGTCACTGTTTGCAAAGGTTCTTTTTATCATTTGTCCTCCCGTCTTTTCTCAGCTGAAGCCAAAAAGGATATTGTATTCCTTCTGGATGGTTCTGATGGAACAAGGAGTGGCTTCCCCACCATGCGCGATTTTGTTGAGCAAGTGGTGGAGAAACTCAATGTGGGCGTAGACAAAGACCGTGTCTCTGTGGTCCAGTACAGCATAGATGCAGAGGCCAATTTCTATCTGAACACGTACACTACAAGAGAGGATATTGTGGATGCAGTCAGAGGGCTCAGACACAGAGGAGGCAGACCACTCAACACAGGGGCTGCGCTCCGATACGTCAGGGACAACGTCTTTACAAACTCCTCAGGGAGTAGGCGCCCGCAAGGTGTTCCACAGATCTTGATCCTGCTTAATGGTGGGCGGTCTTCTGACAGCGTTGATGCGCCAGCCTCTGCTCTTAAACAGCAGGGCATCTTTACAATCAGCATTGGAACACAGAACTCAGACAGCAGCGAGCTGAAAAAGATATCCCATGACCCAAGTAATGCTCTAGCAGTGTCTGAGCTCACTGACCTCCCCAGTGTCCAAGAACAGCTCTCCTCTGTAATAAACAGGGTACTCAGAGCCGCCACGCCCATGACACCAACAGTGACTGGTAAGCGAGATCTCCATCCAAAACACATGAAAAGTTGACTGTTATTCTAATGTGTAAACAGACTTAGGTCGACATTTTTCGAGGAGATGGTAAATTTTAAGGTCTTAATACGGCTCATGTTTTGTTTACCACAGCGGATAGAACAGGAAGGGATGTCGTTTTCTTGTTGGATGGCTCTGATGCCACAAGAAACTCATTCCCAGCGATGAGAGACTTTGTCCAAAGAGTCGTAGAGTCACTGAGTGTGGATGATAACAAAGATCGAGTCTCCCTGATTCAGTACAGCAGAAATGCAGCTGTCCAGTTCTACCTGAACACATACACAACAAAGCGCGAAATCCTTGACATTGTTAGAGGGTTGAGGCACAGAGGTGGAACAACCCTCAACACTGGAGCAGCTCTCCAGTACTTGAGGGATAATGTCTTCACAACCTCTGCCGGCAGCAGACGCCTTGAAGGAGTCCCACAGGTCCTAATATTGCTAAGCGGCGGAAGGTCTTTTGACAGTGTCGATGCACCAGCTTCTGCTCTCAAAAAGCTCGGAGTTCTGATCTTTACCATCGGAACCACACGCTCCGATAGCGGAGAACTGCAGAAGATAGCCCACGATCCCAGATATGCTCTATCTGTGCCTGAATTCACTGACCTTCCCAGTGTCCAACAACAGCTTCAGTCGTCCGTGGAGGCTGTGGTGATTGACGTCAGTCCAGAAACGCCACCAGTAATTGGTAGGTGTACAAGTACAGCACTCACTGGGCACGACGGGTGGGCTGTCTTATATCCCTTACCGAGCACGACTTAAAAGTTACTGATTTTGTCCAAAGTTAATCTTTACCTTAGAAGAGACTGACATGGAAACAGGCAGCGCTTTCCCAAAAATATGTGTAATCTGATCGTGTCACTGTTTGCAAAGGTTCTTTTTATCATTTGTCCTCCCGTCTTTTCTCAGCTGAAGCCAAAAAGGATATTGTATTCCTTCTGGATGGTTCTGATGGAACAAGGAGTGGCTTCCCCACCATGCGCGATTTTGTTGAGCAAGTGGTGGAGAAACTCAATGTGGGCGTAGACAAAGACCGTGTCTCTGTGGTCCAGTACAGCATAGATGCAGAGGCCAATTTCTATCTGAACACGTACACTACAAGAGAGGATATTGTGGATGCAGTCAGAGGGCTCAGACACAGAGGAGGCAGACCACTCAACACAGGGGCTGCGCTCCGATACGTCAGGGACAACGTCTTTACAAACTCCTCAGGGAGTAGGCGCCCGCAAGGTGTTCCACAGATCTTGATCCTGCTTAATGGTGGGCGGTCTTCTGACAGCGTTGATGCGCCAGCCTCTGCTCTTAAACAGCAGGGCATCTTTACAATCAGCATTGGAACACAGAACTCTGACAGCAGCGAGCTGAAAAAGATATCCCATGACCCAAGTAATGCTCTAGCAGTGTCTGAGCTCACTGACCTCCCCAGTGTCCAAGAACAGCTCTCCTCTGTAATAAACAGGGTACTCAGAGCCGCCACGCCCATGACACCAACAGTGACTGGTAAGCGAGATCTCCATCCAAAACACATGAAAAGTTGACTGTTATTCTAATGTGTAAACAGACTTAGGTCGACATTTTTCGAGGAGATGGTACATTTTAAGGTCTTAATACGTCTCATGTTTTGTTTACCACAGCGGATAGAACAGGAAGGGATGTCGTTTTCTTGTTGGATGGCTCTGATGCCACAAGAAACTCATTCCCAGCGATGAGAGACTTTGTCCAAAGAGTCGTAGAGTCACTGAGTGTGGATGATAACAAAGATCGAGTCTCCCTGATTCAGTACAGCAGAAATGCAGCTGTCCAGTTCTACCTGAACACATACACAACAAAGCGCGAAATCCTTGACATTGTTAGAGGGTTGAGGCACAGAGGTGGAACAACCCTCAACACTGGAGCAGCTCTCCAGTACTTGAGGGATAATGTCTTCACAACCTCTGCCGGCAGCAGACGCCTTGAAGGAGTCCCACAGGTCCTAATATTGCTAAGCGGCGGAAGGTCTTTTGACAGTGTCGATGCACCAGCTTCTGCTCTCAAAAAGCTCGGAGTTCTGATCTTTACCATCGGAACCACACGCTCCGATAGCGGAGAACTGCAGAAGATAGCCCACGATCCCAGATATGCTCTATCTGTGCCTGAATTCACTGACCTTCCCAGTGTCCAACAACAGCTTCAGTCCTCCGTGGAGGCTGTGGTGATTGACGTCAGTCCAGAAACGCCACCAGTAATTGGTAGGTGTACAAGTACAGCACTCACTGGGCACGGGTGGGCTGTCTTATATCCCTTACCGAGCACGACTTAAAAGTTACTGATTTTGTCCAAAGTTAATCTTTACCTTAGAAGAGACTGACATGGAAACAGGCAGCGCTTTCCCAAAAATATGTGTAATCTGATCGTGTCACTGTTTGCAAAGGTTCTTTTTATCATTTGTCCTCCCGTCTTTTCTCAGCTGAAGCCAAAAAGGATATTGTATTCCTTCTGGATGGTTCTGATGGAACAAGGAGTGGCTTCCCCACCATGCGCGATTTTGTTGAGCAAGTGGTGGAGAAACTCAATGTGGGCGTAGACAAAGACCGTGTCTCTGTGGTCCAGTACAGCATAGATGCAGAGGCCAATTTCTATCTGAACACGTACACTACAAGAGAGGATATTGTGGATGCAGTCAGAGGGCTCAGACACAGAGGAGGCAGACCACTCAACACAGGGGCTGCGCTCCGATACGTCAGGGACAACGTCTTTACAAACTCCTCAGGGAGTAGGCGCCCGCAAGGTGTTCCACAGATCTTGATCCTGCTTAATGGTGGGCGGTCTTCTGACAGCGTTGATGCGCCAGCCTCTGCTCTTAAACAGCAGGGCATCTTTACAATCAGCATTGGAACACAGAACTCTGACAGCAGCGAGCTGAAAAAGATATCCCATGACCCAAGTAATGCTCTAGCAGTGTCTGAGCTCACTGACCTCCCCAGTGTCCAAGAACAGCTCTCCTCTGTAATAAACAGGGTACTCAGAGCCGCCACGCCCATGACACCAACAGTGACTGGTAAGCGAGATCTCCATCCAAAACACATGAAAAGTTGACTGTTATTCTAATGTGTAAACAGACTTAGGTCGACATTTTTCGAGGAGATGGTAAATTTTAAGGTCTTAATACGGCTCATGTTTTGTTTACCACAGCGGATAGAACAGGAAGGGATGTCGTTTTCTTGTTGGATGGCTCTGATGCCACAAGAAACTCATTCCCAGCGATGAGAGACTTTGTCCAAAGAGTCGTAGAGTCACTGAGTGTGGATGATAACAAAGATCGAGTCTCCCTGATTCAGTACAGCAGAAATGCAGCTGTCCAGTTCTACCTGAACACATACACAACAAAGCGCGAAATCCTTGACATTGTTAGAGGGTTGAGGCACAGAGGTGGAACAACCCTCAACACTGGAGCAGCTCTCCAGTACTTGAGGGATAATGTCTTCACAACCTCTGCCGGCAGCAGACGCCTTGAAGGAGTCCCACAGGTCCTAATATTGCTAAGCGGCGGAAGGTCTTTTGACAGTGTCGATGCACCAGCTTCTGCTCTCAAAAAGCTCGGAGTTCTGATCTTTACCATCGGAACCACACGCTCCGATAGCGGAGAACTGCAGAAGATAGCCCACGATCCCAGATATGCTCTATCTGTGCCTGAATTCACTGACCTTCCCAGTGTCCAACAACAGCTTCAGTCGTCCGTGGAGGCTGTGGTGATTGACGTCAGTCCAGAAACGCCACCAGTAATTGGTAGGTGTACAAGTACAGCACTCACTGGGCACGGACGGGTGGGCTGTCTTATATCCCTTACCGAGCACGACTTAAAAGTTACTGATTTTGTCCAAAGTTAATCTTTACCTTAGAAGAGACTGACATGGAAACAGGCAGCGCTTTCCCAAAAATATGTGTAATCTGATCGTGTCACTGTTTGCAAAGGTTCTTTTTATCATTTGTCCTCCCGTCTTTTCTCAGCTGAAGCCAAAAAGGATATTGTATTCCTTCTGGATGGTTCTGATGGAACAAGGAGTGGCTTCCCCACCATGCGCGATTTTGTTGAGCAAGTGGTGGAGAAACTCAATGTGGGCGTAGACAAAGACCGTGTCTCTGTGGTCCAGTACAGCATAGATGCAGAGGCCAATTTCTATCTGAACACGTACACTACAAGAGAGGATATTGTGGATGCAGTCAGAGGGCTCAGACACAGAGGAGGCAGACCACTCAACACAGGGGCTGCGCTCCGATACGTCAGGGACAACGTCTTTACAAACTCCTCAGGGAGTAGGCGCCCGCAAGGTGTTCCACAGATCTTGATCCTGCTTAATGGTGGGCGGTCTTCTGACAGCGTTGATGCGCCAGCCTCTGCTCTTAAACAGCAGGGCATCTTTACAATCAGCATTGGAACACAGAACTCTGACAGCAGCGAGCTGAAAAAGATATCCCATGACCCAAGTAATGCTCTAGCAGTGTCTGAGCTCACTGACCTCCCCAGTGTCCAAGAACAGCTCTCCTCTGTAATAAACAGGGTACTCAGAGCCGCCACGCCCATGACACCAACAGTGACTGGTAAGCGAGATCTCCATCCAAAACACATGAAAAGTTGACTGTTATTCTAATGTGTAAACAGACTTAGGTCGACATTTTTCGAGGAGATGGTAAATTTTAAGGTCTTAATACGGCTCATGTTTTGTTTACCACAGCGGATAGAACAGGAAGGGATGTCGTTTTCTTGTTGGATGGCTCTGATGCCACAAGAAACTCATTCCCAGCGATGAGAGACTTTGTCCAAAGAGTCGTAGAGTCACTGAGTGTGGATGATAACAAAGATCGAGTCTCCCTGATTCAGTACAGCAGAAATGCAGCTGTCCAGTTCTACCTGAACACATACACAACAAAGCGTGAAATCCTTGACATTGTTAGAGGGTTGAGGCACAGAGGTGGAACAACCCTCAACACTGGAGCAGCTCTCCAGTACTTGAGGGATAATGTCTTCACAACCTCTGCCGGCAGCAGACGCCTTGAAGGAGTCCCACAGGTCCTAATATTGCTAAGCGGCGGAAGGTCTTTTGACAGTGTCGATGCACCAGCTTCTGCTCTCAAAAAGCTCGGAGTTCTGATCTTTACCATCGGAACCACACGCTCCGATAGCGGAGAACTGCAGAAGATAGCCCACGATCCCAGATATGCTCTATCTGTGCCTGAATTCACTGACCTTCCCAGTGTCCAACAACAGCTTCAGTCGTCCGTGGAGGCTGTGGTGATTGACGTCAGTCCAGAAACGCCACCAGTAATTGGTAGGTGTACAAGTACAGCACTCACTGGGCACGGGTGGGCTGTCTTATATCCCTTACCGAGCACGACTTAAAAGTTACTGATTTTGTCCAAAGTTAATCTTTACCTTAGAAGAGACTGACATGGAAACAGGCAGCGCTTTCCCAAAAATATGTGTAATCTGATCGTGTCACTGTTTGCAAAGGTTCTTTTTATCATTTGTCCTCCCGTCTTTTCTCAGCTGAAGCCAAAAAGGATATTGTATTCCTTCTGGATGGTTCTGATGGAACAAGGAGTGGCTTCCCCACCATGCGCGATTTTGTTGAGCAAGTGGTGGAGAAACTCAATGTGGGCGTAGACAAAGACCGTGTCTCTGTGGTCCAGTACAGCATAGATGCAGAGGCCAATTTCTATCTGAACACGTACACTACAAGAGAGGATATTGTGGATGCAGTCAGAGGGCTCAGACACAGAGGAGGCAGACCACTCAACACAGGGGCTGCGCTCCGATACGTCAGGGACAACGTCTTTACAAACTCCTCAGGGAGTAGGCGCCCGCAAGGTGTTCCACAGATCTTGATCCTGCTTAATGGTGGGCGGTCTTCTGACAGCGTTGATGCGCCAGCCTCTGCTCTTAAACAGCAGGGCATCTTTACAATCAGCATTGGAACACAGAACTCAGACAGCAGCGAGCTGAAAAAGATATCCCATGACCCAAGTAATGCTCTAGCAGTGTCTGAGCTCACTGACCTCCCCAGTGTCCAAGAACAGCTCTCCTCTGTAATAAACAGGGTACTCAGAGCCGCCACGCCCATGACACCAACAGTGACTGGTAAGCGAGATCTCCATCCAAAACACATGAAAAGTTGACTGTTATTCTAATGTGTAAACAGACTTAGGTCGACATTTTTCGAGGAGATGGTAAATTTTAAGGTCTTAATACGGCTCATGTTTTGTTTACCACAGCGGATAGAACAGGAAGGGATGTCGTTTTCTTGTTGGATGGCTCTGATGCCACAAGAAACTCATTCCCAGCGATGAGAGACTTTGTCCAAAGAGTCGTAGAGTCACTGAGTGTGGATGATAACAAAGATCGAGTCTCCCTGATTCAGTACAGCAGAAATGCAGCTGTCCAGTTCTACCTGAACACATACACAACAAAGCGCGAAATCCTTGACATTGTTAGAGGGTTGAGGCACAGAGGTGGAACAACCCTCAACACTGGAGCAGCTCTCCAGTACTTGAGGGATAATGTCTTCACAACCTCTGCCGGCAGCAGACGCCTTGAAGGAGTCCCACAGGTCCTAATATTGCTAAGCGGCGGAAGGTCTTTTGACAGTGTCGATGCACCAGCTTCTGCTCTCAAAAAGCTCGGAGTTCTGATCTTTACCATCGGAACCACACGCTCCGATAGCGGAGAACTGCAGAAGATAGCCCACGATCCCAGATATGCTCTATCTGTGCCTGAATTCACTGACCTTCCCAGTGTCCAACAACAGCTTCAGTCGTCCGTGGAGGCTGTGGTGATTGACGTCAGTCCAGAAACGCCACCAGTAATTGGTAGGTGTACAAGTACAGCACTCACTGGGCACGGACGGGTGGGCTGTCTTATATCCCTTACCGAGCACGACTTAAAAGTTACTGATTTTGTCCAAAGTTAATCTTTACCTTAGAAGAGACTGACATGGAAACAGGCAGCGCTTTCCCCAAAAATATGTGTAATCTGATCGTGTCACTGTTTGCAAAGGTTCTTTTTATCATTTGTCCTCCCGTCTTTTCTCAGCTGAAGCCAAAAAGGATATTGTATTCCTTCTGGATGGTTCTGATAGAACAAGGAGTGGCTTCCCCACCATGCGCGATTTTGTTGAGCAAGTGGTGGAGAAACTCAATGTGGGCGTAGACAAAGACCGTGTCTCTGTGGTCCAGTACAGCATAGATGCAGAGGCCAATTTCTATCTGAACACGTACACTACAAGAGAGGATATTGTGGATGCAGTCAGAGGGCTCAGACACAGAGGAGGCAGACCACTCAACACAGGGGCTGCGCTCCGATACGTCAGGGACAACGTCTTTACAAACTCCTCAGGGAGTAGGCGCCCGCAAGGTGTTCCACAGATCTTGATCCTGCTTAATGGTGGGCGGTCTTCTGACAGCGTTGATGCGCCAGCCTCTGCTCTTAAACAGCAGGGCATCTTTACAATCAGCATTGGAACACAGAACTCAGACAGCAGCGAGCTGAAAAAGATATCCCATGACCCAAGTAATGCTCTAGCAGTGTCTGAGCTCACTGACCTCCCCAGTGTCCAAGAACAGCTCTCCTCTGTAATAAACAGGGTACTCAGAGCCGCCACGCCCATGACACCAACAGTGACTGGTAAGCGAGATCTCCATCCAAAACACATGAAAAGTTGACTGTTATTCTAATGTGTAAACAGACTTAGGTCGACATTTTTCGAGGAGATGGTAAATTTTAAGGTCTTAATACGGCTCATGTTTTGTTTACCACAGCGGATAGAACAGGAAGGGATGTCGTTTTCTTGTTGGATGGCTCTGATGCCACAAGAAACTCATTCCCAGCGATGAGAGACTTTGTCCAAAGAGTCGTAGAGTCACTGAGTGTGGATGATAACAAAGATCGAGTCTCCCTGATTCAGTACAGCAGAAATGCAGCTGTCCAGTTCTACCTGAACACATACACAACAAAGCGTGAAATCCTTGACATTGTTAGAGGGTTGAGGCACAGAGGTGGAACAACCCTCAACACTGGAGCAGCTCTCCAGTACTTGAGGGATAATGTCTTCACAACCTCTGCCGGCAGCAGACGCCTTGAAGGAGTCCCACAGGTCCTAATATTGCTAAGCGGCGGAAGGTCTTTTGACAGTGTCGATGCACCAGCTTCTGCTCTCAAAAAGCTCGGAGTTCTGATCTTTACCATCGGAACCACACGCTCCGATAGCGGAGAACTGCAGAAGATAGCCCACGATCCCAGATATGCTCTATCTGTGCCTGAATTCACTGACCTTCCCAGTGTCCAACAACAGCTTCAGTCGTCCGTGGAGGCTGTGGTGATTGACGTCAGTCCAGAAACGCCACCAGTAATTGGTAGGTGTACAAGTACAGCACTCACTGGGCACGGACGGGTGGGCTGTCTTATATCCCTTACCGAGCACGACTTAAAAGTTACTGATTTTGTCCAAAGTTAATCTTTACCTTAGAAGAGACTGACATGGAAACAGGCAGCGCTTTCCCCAAAAATATGTGTAATCTGATCGTGTCACTGTTTGCAAAGGTTCTTTTTATCATTTGTCCTCCCGTCTTTTCTCAGCTGAAGCCAAAAAGGATATTGTATTCCTTCTGGATGGTTCTGATGGAACAAGGAGTGGCTTCCCCACCATGCGCGATTTTGTTGAGCAAGTGGTGGAGAAACTCAATGTGGGCGTAGACAAAGACCGTGTCTCTGTGGTCCAGTACAGCATAGATGCAGAGGCCAATTTCTATCTGAACACGTACACTACAAGAGAGGATATTGTGGATGCAGTCAGAGGGCTCAGACACAGAGGAGGCAGACCACTCAACACAGGGGCTGCGCTCCGATACGTCAGGGACAACGTCTTTACAAACTCCTCAGGGAGTAGGCGCCCGCAAGGTGTTCCACAGATCTTGATCCTGCTTAATGGTGGGCGGTCTTCTGACAGCGTTGATGCGCCAGCCTCTGCTCTTAAACAGCAGGGCATCTTTACAATCAGCATTGGAACACAGAACTCTGACAGCAGCGAGCTGAAAAAGATATCCCATGACCCAAGTAATGCTCTAGCAGTGTCTGAGCTCACTGACCTCCCCAGTGTCCAAGAACAGCTCTCCTCTGTAATAAACAGGGTACTCAGAGCCGCCACGCCCATGACACCAACAGTGACTGGTAAGCGAGATCTCCATCCAAAACACATGAAAAGTTGACTGTTATTCTAATGTGTAAACAGACTTAGGTCGACATTTTTCGAGGAGATGGTAAATTTTAAGGTCTTAATACGGCTCATGTTTTGTTTACCACAGCGGATAGAACAGGAAGGGATGTCGTTTTCTTGTTGGATGGCTCTGATGCCACAAGAAACTCATTCCCAGCGATGAGAGACTTTGTCCAAAGAGTCGTAGAGTCACTGAGTGTGGATGATAACAAAGATCGAGTCTCCCTGATTCAGTACAGCAGAAATGCAGCTGTCCAGTTCTACCTGAACACATACACAACAAAGCGTGAAATCCTTGACATTGTTAGAGGGTTGAGGCACAGAGGTGGAACAACCCTCAACACTGGAGCAGCTCTCCAGTACTTGAGGGATAATGTCTTCACAACCTCTGCCGGCAGCAGACGCCTTGAAGGAGTCCCACAGGTCCTAATATTGCTAAGCGGCGGAAGGTCTTTTGACAGTGTCGATGCACCAGCTTCTGCTCTCAAAAAGCTCGGAGTTCTGATCTTTACCATCGGAACCACACGCTCCGATAGCGGAGAACTGCAGAAGATAGCCCACGATCCCAGATATGCTCTATCTGTGCCTGAATTCACTGACCTTCCCAGTGTCCAACAACAGCTTCAGTCCTCCGTGGAGGCTGTGGTGATTGACGTCAGTCCAGAAACGCCACCAGTAATTGGTAGGTGTACAAGTACAGCACTCACTGGGCACGGGTGGGCTGTCTTATATCCCTTACCGAGCACGACTTAAAAGTTACTGATTTTGTCCAAAGTTAATCTTTACCTTAGAAGAGACTGACATGGAAACAGGCAGCGCTTTCCCAAAAATATGTGTAATCTGATCGTGTCACTGTTTGCAAAGGTTCTTTTTATCATTTGTCCTCCCGTCTTTTCTCAGCTGAAGCCAAAAAGGATATTGTATTCCTTCTGGATGGTTCTGATGGAACAAGGAGTGGCTTCCCCACCATGCGCGATTTTGTTGAGCAAGTGGTGGAGAAACTCAATGTGGGCGTAGACAAAGACCGTGTCTCTGTGGTCCAGTACAGCATAGATGCAGAGGCCAATTTCTATCTGAACACGTACACTACAAGAGAGGATATTGTGGATGCAGTCAGAGGGCTCAGACACAGAGGAGGCAGACCACTCAACACAGGGGCTGCGCTCCGATACGTCAGGGACAACGTCTTTACAAACTCCTCAGGGAGTAGGCGCCCGCAAGGTGTTCCACAGATCTTGATCCTGCTTAATGGTGGGCGGTCTTCTGACAGCGTTGATGCGCCAGCCTCTGCTCTTAAACAGCAGGGCATCTTTACAATCAGCATTGGAACACAGAACTCTGACAGCAGCGAGCTGAAAAAGATATCCCATGACCCAAGTAATGCTCTAGCAGTGTCTGAGCTCACTGACCTCCCCAGTGTCCAAGAACAGCTCTCCTCTGTAATAAACAGGGTACTCAGAGCCGCCACGCCCATGACACCAACAGTGACTGGTAAGCGAGATCTCCATCCAAAACACATGAAAAGTTGACTGTTATTCAAATGTGTAAACAGACTTAGGTCGACATTTTTCGAGGAGATGGTAAATTTTAAGGTCTTAATACGTCTCATGTTTTGTTTACCACAGCGGATAGAACAGGAAGGGATGTCGTTTTCTTGTTGGATGGCTCTGATGCCACAAGAAACTCATTCCCAGCGATGAGAGACTTTGTCCAAAGAGTCGTAGAGTCACTGAGTGTGGATGATAACAAAGATCGAGTCTCCCTGATTCAGTACAGCAGAAATGCAGCTGTCCAGTTCTACCTGAACACATACACAACAAAGCGTGAAATCCTTGAAATTGTTAGAGGGTTGAGGCACAGAGGTGGAACAACCCTCAACACTGGAGCAGCTCTCCAGTACTTGAGGGATAATGTCTTCACAACCTCTGCCGGCAGCAGACGCCTTGAAGGAGTCCCACAGGTCCTAATATTGCTAAGCGGCGGAAGGTCTTTTGACAGTGTCGATGCACCAGCTTCTGCTCTCAAAAAGCTCGGAGTTCTGATCTTTACCATCGGAACCACACGCTCCGATAGCGGAGAACTGCAGAAGATAGCCCACGATCCCAGATATGCTCTATCTGTGCCTGAATTCACTGACCTTCCCAGTGTCCAACAACAGCTTCAGTCGTCCGTGGAGGCTGTGGTGATTGACGTCAGTCCAGAAACGCCACCAGTAATTGGTAGGTGTACAAGTACAGCACTCACTGGGCACGGGTGGGCTGTCTTATATCCCTTACCGAGCACGACTTAAAAGTTACTGATTTTGTCCAAAGTTAATCTTTACCTTAGAAGAGACTGACATGGAAACAGGCAGCGCTTTCCCAAAAATATGTGTAATCTGATCGTGTCACTGTTTGCAAAGGTTCTTTTTATCATTTGTCCTCCCGTCTTTTCTCAGCTGAAGCCAAAAAGGATATTGTATTCCTTCTGGATGGTTCTGATGGAACAAGGAGTGGCTTCCCCACCATGCGCGATTTTGTTGAGCAAGTGGTGGAGAAACTCAATGTGGGCGTAGACAAAGACCGTGTCTCTGTGGTCCAGTACAGCATAGATGCAGAGGCCAATTTCTATCTGAACACGTACACTACAAGAGAGGATATTGTGGATGCAGTCAGAGGGCTCAGACACAGAGGAGGCAGACCACTCAACACAGGGGCTGCGCTCCGATACGTCAGGGACAACGTCTTTACAAACTCCTCAGGGAGTAGGCGCCCGCAAGGTGTTCCACAGATCTTGATCCTGCTTAATGGTGGGCGGTCTTCTGACAGCGTTGATGCGCCAGCCTCTGCTCTTAAACAGCAGGGCATCTTTACAATCAGCATTGGAACACAGAACTCTGACAGCAGCGAGCTGAAAAAGATATCCCATGACCCAAGTAATGCTCTAGCAGTGTCTGAGCTCACTGACCTCCCCAGTGTCCAAGAACAGCTCTCCTCTGTAATAAACAGGGTACTCAGAGCCGCCACGCCCATGACACCAACAGTGACTGGTAAGCGAGATCTCCATCCAAAACACATGAAAAGTTGACTGTTATTCTAATGTGTAAACAGACTTAGGTCGACATTTTTCGAGGAGATGGTAAATTTTAAGGTCTTAATACGTCTCATGTTTTGTTTACCACAGCGGATAGAACAGGAAGGGATGTCGTTTTCTTGTTGGATGGCTCTGATGCCACAAGAAACTCATTCCCAGCGATGAGAGACTTTGTCCAAAGAGTCGTAGAGTCACTGAGTGTGGATGATAACAAAGATCGAGTCTCCCTGATTCAGTACAGCAGAAATGCAGCTGTCCAGTTCTACCTGAACACATACACAACAAAGCGCGAAATCCTTGACATTGTTAGAGGGTTGAGGCACAGAGGTGGAACAACCCTCAACACTGGAGCAGCTCTCCAGTACTTGAGGGATAATGTCTTCACAACCTCTGCCGGCAGCAGACGCCTTGAAGGAGTCCCACAGGTCCTAATATTGCTAAGCGGCGGAAGGTCTTTTGACAGTGTCGATGCACCAGCTTCTGCTCTCAAAAAGCTCGGAGTTCTGATCTTTACCATCGGAACCACACGCTCCGATAGCGGAGAACTGCAGAAGATAGCCCACGATCCCAGATATGCTCTATCTGTGCCTGAATTCACTGACCTTCCCAGTGTCCAACAACAGCTTCAGTCGTCCGTGGAGGCTGTGGTGATTGACGTCAGTCCAGAAACGCCACCAGTAATTGGTAGGTGTACAAGTACAGCACTCACTGGGCAGGACGGGTGGGCTGTCTTATATCCCTTACCGAGCACGACTTAAAAGTTACTGATTTTGTCCAAAGTTAATCTTTACCTTAGAAGAGACTGACATGGAAACAGGCAGCGCTTTCCCAAAAATATGTGTAATCTGATCGTGTCACTGTTTGCAAAGGTTCTTTTTATCATTTGTCCTCCCGTCTTTTCTCAGCTGAAGCCAAAAAGGATATTGTATTCCTTCTGGATGGTTCTGATGGAACAAGGAGTGGCTTCCCCACCATGCGCGATTTTGTTGAGCAAGTGGTGGAGAAACTCAATGTGGGCGTAGACAAAGACCGTGTCTCTGTGGTCCAGTACAGCATAGATGCAGAGGCCAATTTCTATCTGAACACGTACACTACAAGAGAGGATATTGTGGATGCAGTCAGAGGGCTCAGACACAGAGGAGGCAGACCACTCAACACAGGGGCTGCGCTCCGATACGTCAGGGACAACGTCTTTACAAACTCCTCAGGGAGTAGGCGCCCGCAAGGTGTTCCACAGATCTTGATCCTGCTTAATGGTGGGCGGTCTTCTGACAGCGTTGATGCGCCAGCCTCTGCTCTTAAACAGCAGGGCATCTTTACAATCAGCATTGGAACACAGAACTCTGACAGCAGCGAGCTGAAAAAGATATCCCATGACCCAAGTAATGCTCTAGCAGTGTCTGAGCTCACTGACCTCCCCAGTGTCCAAGAACAGCTCTCCTCTGTAATAAACAGGGTACTCAGAGCCGCCACGCCCATGACACCAACAGTGACTGGTAAGCGAGATCTCCATCCAAAACACATGAAAAGTTGACTGTTATTCAAATGTGTAAACAGACTTAGGTCGACATTTTTCGAGGAGATGGTAAATTTTAAGGTCTTAATACGTCTCATGTTTTGTTTACCACAGCGGATAGAACAGGAAGGGATGTCGTTTTCTTGTTGGATGGCTCTGATGCCACAAGAAACTCATTCCCAGCGATGAGAGACTTTGTCCAAAGAGTCGTAGAGTCACTGAGTGTGGATGATAACAAAGATCGAGTCTCCCTGATTCAGTACAGCAGAAATGCAGCTGTCCAGTTCTACCTGAACACATACACAACAAAGCGTGAAATCCTTGAAATTGTTAGAGGGTTGAGGCACAGAGGTGGAACAACCCTCAACACTGGAGCAGCTCTCCAGTACTTGAGGGATAATGTCTTCACAACCTCTGCCGGCAGCAGACGCCTTGAAGGAGTCCCACAGGTCCTAATATTGCTAAGCGGCGGAAGGTCTTTTGACAGTGTCGATGCACCAGCTTCTGCTCTCAAAAAGCTCGGAGTTCTGATCTTTACCATCGGAACCACACGCTCCGATAGCGGAGAACTGCAGAAGATAGCCCACGATCCCAGATATGCTCTATCTGTGCCTGAATTCACTGACCTTCCCAGTGTCCAACAACAGCTTCAGTCGTCCGTGGAGGCTGTGGTGATTGACGTCAGTCCAGAAACGCCACCAGTAATTGGTAGGTGTACAAGTACAGCACTCACTGGGCACGGACGGGTGGGCTGTCTTATATCCCTTACCGAGCACGACTTAAAAGTTACTGATTTTGTCCAAAGTTAATCTTTACCTTAGAAGAGACTGACATGGAAACAGGCAGCGCTTTCCCAAAAATATGTGTAATCTGATCGTGTCACTGTTTGCAAAGGTTCTTTTTATCATTTGTCCTCCCGTCTTTTCTCAGCTGAAGCCAAAAAGGATATTGTATTCCTTCTGGATGGTTCTGATGGAACAAGGAGTGGCTTCCCCACCATGCGCGATTTTGTTGAGCAAGTGGTGGAGAAACTCAATGTGGGCGTAGACAAAGACCGTGTCTCTGTGGTCCAGTACAGCATAGATGCAGAGGCCAATTTCTATCTGAACACGTACACTACAAGAGAGGATATTGTGGATGCAGTCAGAGGGCTCAGACACAGAGGAGGCAGACCACTCAACACAGGGGCTGCGCTCCGATACGTCAGGGACAACGTCTTTACAAACTCCTCAGGGAGTAGGCGCCCGCAAGGTGTTCCACAGATCTTGATCCTGCTTAATGGTGGGCGGTCTTCTGACAGCGTTGATGCGCCAGCCTCTGCTCTTAAACAGCAGGGCATCTTTACAATCAGCATTGGAACACAGAACTCTGACAGCAGCGAGCTGAAAAAGATATCCCATGACCCAAGTAATGCTCTAGCAGTGTCTGAGCTCACTGACCTCCCCAGTGTCCAAGAACAGCTCTCCTCTGTAATAAACAGGGTACTCAGAGCCGCCACGCCCATGACACCAACAGTGACTGGTAAGCGAGATCTCCATCCAAAACACATGAAAAGTTGACTGTTATTCTAATGTGTAAACAGACTTAGGTCGACATTTTTCGAGGAGATGGTAAATTTTAAGGTCTTAATACGTCTCATGTTTTGTTTACCACAGCGGATAGAACAGGAAGGGATGTCGTTTTCTTGTTGGATGGCTCTGATGCCACAAGAAACTCATTCCCAGCGATGAGAGACTTTGTCCAAAGAGTCGTAGAGTCACTGAGTGTGGATGATAACAAAGATCGAGTCTCCCTGATTCAGTACAGCAGAAATGCAGCTGTCCAGTTCTACCTGAACACATACACAACAAAGCGTGAAATCCTTGACATTGTTAGAGGGTTGAGGCACAGAGGTGGAACAACCCTCAACACTGGAGCAGCTCTCCAGTACTTGAGGGATAATGTCTTCACAACCTCTGCCGGCAGCAGACGCCTTGAAGGAGTCCCACAGGTCCTAATATTGCTAAGCGGCGGAAGGTCTTTTGACAGTGTCGATGCACCAGCTTCTGCTCTCAAAAAGCTCGGAGTTCTGATCTTTACCATCGGAACCACACGCTCCGATAGCGGAGAACTGCAGAAGATAGCCCACGATCCCAGATATGCTCTATCTGTGCCTGAATTCACTGACCTTCCCAGTGTCCAACAACAGCTTCAGTCCTCCGTGGAGGCTGTGGTGATTGACGTCAGTCCAGAAACGCCACCAGTAATTGGTAGGTGTACAAGTACAGCACTCACTGGGCACGGGTGGGCTGTCTTATATCCCTTACCGAGCACGACTTAAAGTTACTGATTTTGTCCAAAGTTAATCTTTACCTTAGAAGAGACTGACATGGAAACAGGCAGCGCTTTCCCAAAAATATGTGTAATCTGATCGTGTCACTGTTTGCAAAGGTTCTTTTTATCATTTGTCCTCCCGTCTTTTCTCAGCTGAAGCCAAAAAGGATATTGTATTCCTTCTGGATGGTTCTGATGGAACAAGGAGTGGCTTCCCCACCATGCGCGATTTTGTTGAGCAAGTGGTGGAGAAACTCAATGTGGGCGTAGACAAAGACCGTGTCTCTGTGGTCCAGTACAGCATAGATGCAGAGGCCAATTTCTATCTGAACACGTACACTACAAGAGAGGATATTGTGGATGCAGTCAGAGGGCTCAGACACAGAGGAGGCAGACCACTCAACACAGGGGCTGCGCTCCGATACGTCAGGGACAACGTCTTTACAAACTCCTCAGGGAGTAGGCGCCCGCAAGGTGTTCCACAGATCTTGATCCTGCTTAATGGTGGGCGGTCTTCTGACAGCGTTGATGCGCCAGCCTCTGCTCTTAAACAGCAGGGCATCTTTACAATCAGCATTGGAACACAGAACTCTGACAGCAGCGAGCTGAAAAAGATATCCCATGACCCAAGTAATGCTCTAGCAGTGTCTGAGCTCACTGACCTCCCCAGTGTCCAAGAACAGCTCTCCTCTGTAATAAACAGGGTACTCAGAGCCGCCACGCCCATGACACCAACAGTGACTGGTAAGCGAGATCTCCATCCAAAACACATGAAAAGTTGACTGTTATTCAAATGTGTAAACAGACTTAGGTCGACATTTTTCGAGGAGATGGTAAATTTTAAGGTCTTAATACGTCTCATGTTTTGTTTACCACAGCGGATAGAACAGGAAGGGATGTCGTTTTCTTGTTGGATGGCTCTGATGCCACAAGAAACTCATTCCCAGCGATGAGAGACTTTGTCCAAAGAGTCGTAGAGTCACTGAGTGTGGATGATAACAAAGATCGAGTCTCCCTGATTCAGTACAGCAGAAATGCAGCTGTCCAGTTCTACCTGAACACATACACAACAAAGCGCGAAATCCTTGACATTGTTAGAGGGTTGAGGCACAGAGGTGGAACAACCCTCAACACTGGAGCAGCTCTCCAGTACTTGAGGGATAATGTCTTCACAACCTCTGCCGGCAGCAGACGCCTTGAAGGAGTCCCACAGGTCCTAATATTGCTAAGCGGCGGAAGGTCTTTTGACAGTGTCGATGCACCAGCTTCTGCTCTCAAAAAGCTCGGAGTTCTGATCTTTACCATCGGAACCACACGCTCCGATAGCGGAGAACTGCAGAAGATAGCCCACGATCCCAGATATGCTCTATCTGTGCCTGAATTCACTGA
>NW_026903134.1:0-18259 GCF_024500385.1 Phyllopteryx taeniolatus
CAAATCCACCTCGTTATGCTGGGGAGCTCGGCGGCTGCGGTCAATTTATTTATCAATGTACCCTAGTATTTGACCAACAACCGGTCACGTATATGCCCAGGATAAGACAAAGGTGGCTTTTATAATGAGTCTACTTACGGGTCAGGCGGCATCATGGGCGATGGCGGTCAGCAGCGCCAACCCAGCGTTACGGTCCTCCTTCCCGGCATTCGAATCTGAACTGAGGAGAGTTTTTGATCACCCCGTCAAGGGCAAGGAAGCCGGTAGCCGGTTGTTGGACCATTCCCAGGGGGACTTGTCGTTAGCCGAATACTCCATTTCGTTCCGCATCCTGGCAGCAGAGAGTGGATTCGACGATGTTGCGTTGAGCGGCATTTTTCGTCGGGGACTCTGTCCTGCCGTCAAAGATGAGTTGGCGGCCCGGGACGAGACCACTAATTTGGAGGAGTTGATCGGACTAGCCATTAGACTGGACAGTCGACTGAGGGAACGGCAGCGCGAGCGGGCGGCTGAACGGCGCATTTTTTATGAGTCCGCTTCCCCGGGACAGTCTTTGTCCGCCATGGAAGATGCCGCCTGTGTTCCCCCATCCACCTCGGCGTCGACGGCCGTGGAGGAGCCGATGCAACTCGGTGGGGGGCGACTGGCGGAGACGGAACGTCGGAGACGCATGAGAGCGGGGGCGTGTCTGTACTGCGGCCGACCAGGGCACAAGGTATCCACCTGCATGGCGAGACCTTCACGGGGAAGTGACGCTACGCGTTCCAAGCAGAGCGGCCAGGTGGTGGTGATAGCACCTTCTGCCTCCGGAAAGAACGTCTCATCTTGTGAGTATTTTGATGAAGACTTGGTACCCGGTGAATTGAGAACTGGATCCAACAACAAGAGACTACAATTGCCGGGTGAAGTATCGAGATTTGGCGGCAGTGTGAAGGTTTCCGCGTTAATTGACTCCGGAGCTGATGAGTGTTTTGTGGACTCCTATGTGATAGAGACTCTAAATTGTCCACTGTACAGACTTAGCAAACCGAGAAAAGTTCTTGATTTGGATGGGCGTCTCCTGGCGGTTACAACACATATTTCGGCTCCACTGTGTTTAAAGCTCTCGGGTAACCACAGCGAATCGCGGCGATTTTTTGTAATGCCCTGTCAATCTGCTCCAGTTGTGCTGGGATTAACGTGGTTAAAACTTCATAATCCAGATATTAATTGGGATCAACTACAGATTGTGAATTGGAGCCTATTTTGTCATTCTCACTGTCTGCAGTCTGCCATGTTGACTACCACCCCCCGTGTTCAAGACGAGCACATCGATTTGGCTAAAGTACCGGCTGAGTACCATGATTTGCAACTAGTGTTCAGTAAGGATTGCGCCCAGTCTTTGCCTCCGCATCGTCCATACGACTGTTCCGTAGAGTTGATTCCCGAGGCTCCACTACCATGTGAGAGGCTGTATCAGATTTCCAAGCCTGAGCAAGAGGCATTAAAGAATTATATTTCCACTTCGCTAGCTGCTGGCTTGATTCGTCCCTCATCGTCGCCAATGGGTGCCGGATTTTTTTTTATCGATAAAAAGGACGGGACCCTGTGACCCTGTGTCGATTTCCGGGGTCTTAACGACATCACGATAAAAAATAAGTATCCTCTCCCGCTGTTGGACTCGAAGTTTGCCCCTTTGCAGTCTGCAAAGGTGTTCACAAAATTAGATCTGCGAAATGCCTATCACCTGGTGAGGATGAAGGAGGGAGATGAGTGGAAGACTGCGTTCAATACTCCATTAGGTCATTTTGAGTACTTAGTCATGCCTTTTGGACTCACCAATGCACCCGCTGTGTTTCAGTGTCTTATTAATGATGTGCTCCGGGACATGATAAATGTATTCTGTTTTGTGTACTTGGACGACATCTTAATCTTTTCCCGTGATCTACGTGAACATCGCCAACATGTCCGCATGGTGTTGCACGCTTGATGGAAAACCGTCTTTACGTCAAGGCTGAGAAGTGTGAGTTCCATGCGGAGTTGGTACAGTTTTTGGGGTTCATTGTGGAGAAGGGCCAGCTTCGGGCCGATCCAGCCAAGATCCAGGCTGTGGTTGATTGGCCAACTCCAACATCTAGGAAGCAGTTGCAGAGGTTTTTGGGTTTTACTAATTTTTATAGGCGATTTATACGTGATTACAGTCTTAAAGTGGGACCTCTGACTAGACTTACTTCCAATAAAATACAATTTGTATGGGAGCGCTTCAGTGGGAGGTTGAGAAGAAGGTGGAGGAGGCGGGGAGGGACGTCCAGGCCCCGGGAGGTGTTCCTGATGACAAATTGTTTGTTCCGGTCGTTTTACGTCCAGAGGTGTTGAAGTGGGGACACACTTCGAGAGTCACTTGCCATCCTGGGGTCAGTCGGACACTTTTCCTCATTTCCCAACGGTTCTGGTGGCAGGGACTACGCAGGGACGTTAAAGAATATGTTTCGGCATGCTCAGTGTGTGCCCGTAGCTGTCACATACGTGGTTAGGGCGAAGGCGAGGAACGCAAGGCAAGAACATGGTGGACCCAATTGCAGGGAAGCAGGGAGGCAAGGCAGGAGTGTGGGAATCTCAAAATAATAATATTTAATCACAATGATAAAAACAACTGGCGACTATGACATGGCAAGACATGTGACAACGACAATGAACCGACAGGAACTGAAAGAAACCAGGGAACTAAATACAAACAAATTGACGAGACAACGAGGAACACCTGGACAAGACACGAGTGGCTGGAGAGAGCTGATTGGTCGACAAAGTAGACGAGAACAGGTGGACACAACAACCTAATGAGCACACGACAAACATGGAACACAGGAAAACATGGAACACAACTAAACACAACCCAAACCAAAACACAGACCATGACAGTACCCCCCCTCAAAAGGAACGGATCCCAAAAGTTCCCCAAACAACAATCAAAAAGTCACCAACCCAGGGTGGGCGGAAGGGGGCCTGGAGGAGGGTACAGAGTCCACCCCTCAGGTCAGTCTGGTGGCCATCCAGGCCACCCGAGGTGAGGTGCTTGGCTGAGCGGTTCAGGAGGTCGTCCAGGACGCCAAGCACCAGGGTCTTTACAGGGCCATTCAGGCGGACGGCTACGGTGCTGAACCCAATGGTAATGCAGGGGCCAGGCAATAGGGTTGGGTGGTGGCCGCTGGACGAACGCCGCCGGAGCGGGGTCGGGTGGCGGCCGCTGGACGAGCGCCGCCGGAGCAAGGACGGGTGGCGGCCACTGGACGAGCGCCACCGGAGCGGGGACGGGTGGCGGCCGCTGGACGAGCGCCGCCGGAGCGGGGACGGGTGGCGGCCGCTGGATGAGCCCCGCCGGAGCGGGGACGGGTGGCGGCTGCTGGACGAGCGCCGCCGCAGCAAGGACGGGTGGCGGCCGCTGGACGAGCGCCGCCGGAGCAGGGAGCGGGTGGCGGCCGCTGGACGAGCGCCGCCGGAGCGGGAGCCTGGCGCAGCTGCCGAGGAGCCGGAACGGGAGACTGGCGCAGCTGCCGAGGAGCCGGAACAGGAGCCTGGCGCAGCTGCCGAGGAGCCGGAACGGGAGCCTGGCGCAGCTGCCGAGGAGCAGGAACGGGAGCCTGCCGCAGCTTCCGAGGAGCAGGAACGGGAGCCTGCCGCAGCTGCCGAGGAGCAGGAACGGGAGCCTGCAGTCGCTTCCTCAGCCTGCCGCCATTGAGGTTTGGGAGTAGAGGGTACGGGAGTGGAAGAGTGCACAAATTAAGTGACTTGTGAACAGGGGAAAAACAACGAGGGGGCAAAATTTGACCTTTACTTGAGCGCCTCCGTTGGCCACCACGCGGCGGTCCCGGGTAGATGGCCAAACGGGTGCCCAAGAAAAGGTCCGAGGGAAAGGATTTGGACTCACTGGGGTTGGAAACGGGGAGACGTGACAAAAACTGACGAGGACGGGATAAACTAGGGAAGGAACCAGAAAAATCTAAATCTGTGTCAGATTCAGAATCAGACAGGAGGTTAACTAAATCAGGGCCATCTTCACAATCAGAAAAATCTGAATCTAAAGAAACATGTGGATGTAAAATAGTAGGGCATGGTGAATAACTAGGACAAGTGGGGGGACCCGATGAAAAGGACAGAAAAGACTGAACGATAGGGCTTACTGGAGGAGGGTAGGTATGGATGGCAGGCTGAGGACGGTGGGAGGTAGTTTGGTGGTGTCCAGGGTGACGCCTTGTTCTTCCCGCTGGGTCCTGTTCTGGTCGGTTCATTCTGTCACATACGTGGTTAGGGCGAAGGCGAGGAACGCAAGGCAAGAACATGGTGGACCCAATTGCAGGGAAGCAGGGAGGCAAGGCAGGAGTGTGGGAATCTCAAAATAATAATATTTAATCACAATGATAAAAACAACTGGCGACTATGACATGGCAAGACATGTGACAACGACAATGAACCGACAGGAACTGAAAGAAACCAGGGAACTAAATACAAACAAATTGACGAGACAACGAGGAACACCTGGACAAGACACGAGTGGCTGGAGAGAGCTGATTGGTCGACAAAGTAGACGAGAACAGTCGCTCATCCGGTTTCCACCCACAGACCAACGGCCAGGCTGAGAGGGCGAATCAAGATGTTGAGGCTGCTCTTCGCTGTGTTTGCCATCAGCACGCCTCGTCGTGGTCTTCTCACCTGCCTTGGGTGGAATATGCGCATAACACCCTCGTTTGCTCTGCTACTGGACGGTCGCCATTCATGACTGCATACGGTTACCAGCCGCCGTTGTTCCCTTCTCAGGAGAGGGAGGTGGTCGTCCCGTCTGTACAGGTCCATCTCCGAAGGGCTCATCGGGTGTGACGGGATGCAAGGGCGGCCTTGTCCCGTACTGAGGCTCGCAACAGGCAGTTAGCTGATCGTCATCGGATCTCAGCTCCTCCCTACCGTCCTGGTGAGAAGGTCTGGTTGTCCACACGAGATTTGCATTTGGCCGGGGGTTCTAAAAAACTGGGTCCTCGGTATATTGGTCCTTTCGAAATTGACTCTGTTGTTAACCCGGTGGCAGTTAAACTTCGGCTCCCTCCCACCATGAAAGTTCACCCGGTATTCCATGTCTCCTTGCTCAAACCGGTTTCCTCCAGCCCCCTGTGTCCTCCAGTTGTGCCTCCTCCTCCTCCTCCTCCGCGGGTGGTTGATGGTGAGCCAGTGTACACTGTGGGTGAACTATTGGATTGCAGAAGAAGGGGCAGGGGTGTGCAGTATTTGGTCGACTGGGAGGGTTACGGCCCTGAGGAGCGTTCCTGGGTTCACCGCTCTTGGATCCTAGATCCATCCCTTCTCCGGGCCTTCCACTCTCTCCACCCGCAGAAGCCGGGTGGTCCGCCAGGAGGCGTCCTTTGAGGGGGGGATACTGTCATGGTTGTTTTTCTTTGTGTTGCAGTGTCTGGGTGGGCGTGGACATCGGTGACGCACCTGTCATGCATTGTAATCATCAGCCTTTTTAGGGGGCACCGTGACAGTGTGTGGGTGTCGGAATATTCACTCGTTTTTGCCCCGTGTTTGCCGCCGTTCTGACCGCTGTCCAAATTTAGGCTCAATACGATTATACCACACGGACCGTTTGTCGTGTCTCCCTGCGTTATCTGTTTTTGATTCTCTCTGGTTGTGAGTTCCTTTAGTTTCGTATGTCTCGCCATCACATGCTCTTCCATGAAATTAAAATTGTTCGGACCTCTGACCTGGAGTCTATTTTTTGGGGATCTGCCCTTACGGCATGGCCGCTCGTGACAGACAGTCAGTTGAGTTAAGGTTTATTGGATATAATAAAAATAGCAGGTCAACATTAACAATAAAATGTGAACAAGTGTAAAATAATAACATGCATGAAACAACAAGTATCAATCATAGTAATACAGTGGACCCCTGCATTCTCGCAGTTTGGCATTTATTTATGGAGGTGCCCATACTTGGTTACACATGGAAAGAAGTACCTATTGTAAAGTATGCAACTGTCAGAGTAAGTTGCAAAAATGCATCCATCCATCCATTTTCTGAGCCACTTCTCCTCACTAGGGTCGCGGGCGTGGTGGAGCCTATCCCAGCTATCATCGGGCAGGAGGCGGGGTACACCCTGAACTGATTGCCAGCCAATCGCAGGGCACATACAAACAAACAACCATTCGCACTCACAGTCACACCTACGGGCAATTTAGAGTTGTCAATCAACCTACCATGCATGTTTTTGGGATGTGGGAGGAAACCGGAGAAAACCCACGCAGGCACGGGGAGAACATGCAAACTCCACACAGATTTGAACCTAGGTCCTCAGAAGTGTGACAATGACAATTGATGACTTATTTCTGATTACTTGTTGAGCAAGGCTTCATCAAGGACGTGGTACAGCTACAGCTTGTAAGGTTTTATTGCATTACACACACATTGGATACAAGCGACCAAAATGAGTTTCCTCCACAAGGTGTCCGGGCTCGCCCTTAGAGATAGGGTGAGAGGCTCGGAGTTCGGAGCTCAGAGATGAGCCGCTGCTCCTCCGCATTGAGAGGAGCCAGATGAGGTGACTCGGGCATATAATTAGGATGCCTTCTGGACGCCTCCCTGGTGAGGTGTTCCGGCCATGTTCCATCGGGAGGAGAGCCCGTGGATGACCCAGGACACGCCGGAGAGACTGTCTCCCGGCTGGCTCGGGAACGCCTCGGGTTCCCCCCGGAAGAGCACAATGGGAAGCTGCATCTTAAGTCTTCTCTTTACGGCCACAGTATTCGAGGAGGAAGCCTGCTTGCCGTGACTTGTGTCCAACGGCGAAAGATTATTGATACTGTTGACTGATGAATCCCAAAGAGGTAGCCGAAAAATTCCTCAGACAGATTGAGACGCAGCTTTATCAGTGTCAGACAAATCTCCTGAGCAGACTTGGGGGAACGTTCTTCAGTGGTAGGAAGAAAATAACACAAATCCAAACAAGAACATGAAAGTCTGTAAATTGGGCAGTCCTGTGAAAAATGTTATTTTCTTGTCATCAAATTGTGAAGGGTCAAGGGTGCACTGTTTCAACTCACTTTCTAAACTGTGAACTTTATCCCTCAGTGACCGACATTCAGTGTTTGATGATTGAATCTGTTCATGTAACGACGCAATGTGTGTCTCGTCTGTCTGGACCTCAGTCCCAGGGACTTCATCCATCTGGACCTCTGCTTCTGGTGCAGGAATTTGATGCAGAATCAGAAGAGCTGCGGCAGCTAGCTCTCTACTTGTGCTCACAAGTCTTTTCTCCGAAACCTTTTGAGATTGTACACAACTTTCCAGTTTGTGGACAGCCCGATTCCGATCAGCGGTGGAGGTGAAACTGAATAAACTTGGCACGTAGTCAGGCTGGAGGGGATCATTGCGCTTCCTTTCTGAAACAAAACAACTAAGAAAGTAATATTCCATTTATTGTCATTATTTTATTCTCACTTACTAAATTTGGCTTGTGTACATGTATTTTGATGGATATTTATTGAGAATCACAGTCCATCAGTTGAACAGAACAAGGCTTTTAGCGGGGAGTGACAAACTAAAAAAAAGGAGAGAGTGGAAGGATCACTAAATAATATAAGAAGACAAAAAAGACAAAGCACGCGTCAGTGACTGTTATTTTTTTTTGACAATGCCTTTATGTCACAAAAGTATTCTCTGTCAATTGACTGTCTGTTGTCAACTCCAACTACCGGAGACAAATTCCAAGTGTGGTTTTGACATACTAGGCAAATAAAGATTCTGATTCTGATGACACATTAGATATGAGTATTTTATGGGGCAGTAGTGCTGCATCCTATGTGTAAAACTACAACTTTATTGCTTTGCGGGATGAGTTATCGTGACCCGTTTGTAAGTAAAACTCGATTCCTTTTGGCGCATCCATTCGACACGCCCACAGCGTCGTTAAGATGAGAGGTTTATTCCAATTTTGAAGCCTGATTTTATATTCTTAGCGATTAGTTTTATTCATTCAAATTTGGCAGGCTTGTTAACATGACTCTTCTCTGCGGTGTGTCGAATTGACATGCCATGTTTTGCCTTAGTGCCACTTTAAAAGCATTTCAATTCTTTTCAATGTGGAAAATGGATTTGAGATACATGTAAATTGACTTCCTTACTGTTGGACATATAAGTTCACCACGAAAGGTCACTGCTTCTTGACAGTCCAGTTCAATCAATCATTTATTTATTTGATATGGACATCACTAAATTATTGGAAAAGAAGGCATGCATTGCTTTGTGTATTTTGGCACCAGTGCTCATTTGGAACATTTGTCACGGGACGTTTTTAGAAAAGACAAAGACAACACGATGATGAATGTGGTAGATAAAAAACACGAATATAGATTTTTGTAAATCCGTATGATAGTCATTACTTTTGATATTAAACATTTACAATTTCAATGAAAGCTTCTTGATCGCCGCGATTCCCACCAGCACACTTTGTGTTTATTAGGCCAATACTTAGTAGAGAATCTTTGACCACAAACTGAACAAGCAAAAGCTTTCTCTCCAGTGTGTCTTCTCATGTGTCGTTCGCTCTTACGAGCAAAAGTTTTCCCACAATGAAAACATTTCCATCGTTTGTTGTCAGTGTGACATGCCATAACACCTTTGGACGTTTTATCATCATCATCTTCATCAGAGTGAGGAGTGTGACGTCATGTCGTCACTACCTGAGAGTGGAGCTAAGAGGCCGTCTGCTTGTGATCCTCCACAGTGTCCCAGCTTTGCAGTTTTTCCACTTCGGCCTTGTCGCTTGGGCCGCATTTGCTTTAAGTTGAGAGCATTTTGTTTTTGGAAGGTTCCCAATGGATTAAAGACATTCAATTCTTTTTAATGGGGGAAATGGATTTGATATAGAAGCAAATTGAGTCGCACTCACTGTTTTAAGAACTGTATTTTATTAAAGATAACACATTTTCTTTCCAGTCTTATTTCAATCAATCATTCACTTATTTGATATGGTAATCACTAAAACATTGGACAAAATGCATGCATTGCTCAAAGGAAGTATGGGTCATAATAGTCCAAATCTTTTGTATTTTTTGCTCAAGAATATTAAACTGGCAGTCATTTCCAATATCAATACATTTTGGAGCAATGGGTGAATAACGAATTCTCTTTCAAACGCCCCTTTCTCATCACCAAAATCGAAGATTGGAAAGTACCGGCATAGCTGGTGTGGGGAAAAAGCAATGCACTATCCTATGAAATGGCAGTAATTGGTCATATTTTAAACATCGTAGCTGTCAGGTGCAATCCCGTCACCTTCAAAGTGACAACTTTTCAGGAAATTAAAAAAAGAAAAAAAACGCCGCTTTGGGCAAGCTGGTATTATATCTTTAATTGCGGTCATATATTATTGCACCACATCAACAACAGCGAGTACCCCAAAATTATTCTCAATCGCTAATTTATTAGGGCGTCATCATTAAAATCATACAAACACGGCGGGCGAGTGCCACACCCTTGCAAGCCTCATGCATGAAACCAAAGAATGTGGCTTAATGTCCCTAAACTGTCAACAATCATTACCAAAACTTATGCAGACATCTTTACTCTCGGCAGCTTCAACCTCTGAAAATATTCCAACAATCAGTCTAATTTTTCAGTTTCGGGACGTAACGCGTTCGGCCGGGAGACCCTCGTCATGGGTCATCCGACGTTACGACAGCCAGCCAAAGTCCACGTCTGTCACATAATGCCGTCCACAGAAACGCCTTTGTGATCAATACATAAATACGCACATGTACATTTGTTCAACTCAAAATTGAGCTGACGTATGAGTAAATAAATCTGCAAGCATTACTTGACGTGGAATGACGTGGCTGTCGTCTTTCCTCAAGGAGTCATTTCATTTTTTTAAACAACAAGCTTTCCAAAAATTTTTTACTATCACTATCTTCGCTCATTATTGTCCCGGACTTTCAATATGGGCAAAAATGACACCATGGAAAACATAGAGGTTCAATGAGGAAATGTAATTGGCTCCTGCTTGTTACGTGTCAGGCTGTGACAGGCTGACATGTCCAAAATGTGGGCGGGCCAACATCTGGCTGAAAATCAAATATTTCATCAGGAAAGGATTCTAAAACTACTACGGAATCTATGTTGGAGGGCTTTTTTCTTGCAGACATCATTTATGAGTCCAGCACGATGGAATAAGTGCCCATGTTCAGACCATTAACTCGTCCCTTTAAAGTATTTTGGCACCAATGTTAATTCTTTACACTCGCGGGGCTTTTAGAAAATATATCAGAATCATCTTTATTTGCCAAGTATGTCCAAAAAACACACAAGGAATTTGTCTCCGGTAGTTGGAGCCGCTCTAGTACGACAACAGACAGTCAATTGACAGAGAACACTTTGGAGACATCAAGACATTGAGGAAAAACAGTCACTGAGCAATAAAGGGTTGCTAGTTATCTGGTAATGCCGCTACATTTATTTATTTATTTTGGGACAATTGTGCAAAAAGATGCAGAGTCCTCTAGCACTTAGAGCGGTTCAAATGACTAATATTGCAATAGTCCGGTGCAATGACCGTTGTGCAAAGGGCGCAGAGACTTCAAGGAGTGTATGCGGTTTAAAGTGACGAGTAGTGCGATAATCTGGAAAAATGTTGACTGTGCAAATTTTGCAGATACTCCTCAGTCAGTGTGCAAGTGGTGCAGATGCTACTCTGGCATGAGTGGCCAGTATTGGTCAACAACAGATATGCAAATAGTGCAGCGTGGCGAGACAACCACAGTGAGTGAACGAGTAATGTATAATTGGCCCCACAGAAATGTGACAACAAACTCAAGACAAAAAGACAAAAAATTGCCAGCATGTTGTAGTGGAATTGTATGTTAGGTGTTTAAGAAGTTGATCGCAAGAGGGAAGAAGCTGTTGGAATGTCTGCTAGTTCTAGTTTGCATTGATCGGTAGCGTCTACCTGAGGGAAGGAGCTGGAAGAGCCGGTGACCGGGATGCGGAGGGTCCGAGAGGATTTTGCACGCTCGTCTTAGTTCTGGCAGCGTGCAAGTCCTCAAGGGTGGGTAGGGGGGTACCGACAATTCTTTCAGCAGTTTTGATTGTCCGTTGCAGTCGGGGTTTGTCCTTTTTTGTAGCAGCACCAAACCCGACTGTGATGGAAGAACACACGACCTTTTCAAATTTGCAGTAGAAGGTATTCAAGTCGTTGGCGAGTGTGCTATTGTTCTCAGCTTGGGGGGATTGTCGCTATGGAGAACAAGACGACAGATACAATAAAAGCTGGTACACAGAATACTAGAATGTACATTTTTGTCAGTAAAATAGTAATTACTTTTTAAATTAAACATTTACACTTGCATTAAAATCTTCTTGAGCACTGCTATTCTCACCAGCACACTTGTGTGTCTTAACCTGATACTTATAAGAGACTCTTTGGCCACAAACTGAGCAGGAAAAACGTTTCTCACCCGTGTGTGTTCTTGTGTGTATTTTTAAACTTCCCTTCCGAGTAAATCTTTGACCACAAACTGAGCAGGAAAAAGGTTTCTCACCAGTGTGAATTCTTTTGTGTATTTTTAAGCTTCCCTTCACAAAGAATCTTTGACCACAAACTGAGCAAGAAAAAGGTTTCTCATCAGTGTGGGTTCTTGTGTGTTTTTTTAAGTTTCCCTTATGAGAGAATCTTTGACCACAATCTGAGCAAGAAAAAGGTTTCTCACCAGTGTGGGTTCTTGTGTGACTTGTCAAATGTCCCTTTCGAGAGAATCTTTTACAACAAACTGAGCAGGAAAAAGGTTTCTCACCAGTGTGGGTTCTCATGTGTATTTTCAAGGTTCCCTTCTGAGTAAATCTTTGACCACAAACTAAGCAGACAAAAAGTTTCTCACGAGTGTGTGTTCTCATGTGTTGTTTCATACTATACTTATTATCAAATGTTTTCCCACACTGAGAACATCGTTTGTTGTCAGTCTGAAATGTCACATCAATTTCAGACTCTCCATCATCACAATCATCATCATGAGTTGAGTGCGACGTCATGTCATCACTATCTGATAGTGGACCGAAGAGGCCGTCTGCTGGTGATCCTCCGCAGTGGTCTTCATCACCTTCTGTTGTCATGTGTTGACTTGAGCTGCTGCTTGGAGGCTCCGCCCCTCTGCTCTCCTCACTTTGACATTCATCTTCACTTTTCAAAGGTACACCAGTCGATGGAAACTTGGTGACATCCTCCTCCTTTTCCTGTCTGATGTGGGGGTGCAGTTCTTTCTCCTCTTTTTTAATTGAAATTGGATCCTCTTCCTCTTTGATGTGGTGGACCTCTTCGTCCTTCACTTCCTCTTTAATGCGAGGGGGCTCTGGCTCCAGCCGCTCACTACGAAGTTCTTCAGCGATGTCTGCAAGACACAAAAAGACAAACACACATAGTTTGCTTAATCTTTTCTCATGTTGGGACTCATGTTGTGTATTATGCAGGGATCTCGTTTGATGTGCGTACAGTGTCTCAGATGCACAAAACTTAGCAGCGGCGCATAAAGTTCGATCAACCTGCGTCTTCAGACAAGCATAAACACATTTAATATACTGAGAGAGAACAAGAGTAATGAATAACAAAAAAAATATTGGACAAAGACTATAAAAAATAAGGGAACACCTGTTAAAAAAAACTCTGCAATATTGTGGGACCGTGAAGCAAGAACAGTGATATAGCGCAGGATTACTGCATCTGTATTCCGTGATGAGTTCCAGGGACGCTTTGTTCCCAGGTTGGGACTCATTGTTTCCATGGCATGTCCATCCCGGGACTCACATAGTCTCACATGTAAAATGGTTTATATTTATAATTAAGGTTAATATGAAAGCAAGATGGTTTGATATGTTGGAAATAATCAAATTGGGCAAGTCAACAACAACAACAACAATGTGAAAAAGTGTAAAATAATAAAGTTCATAAAAACACAAGTAACAAAGGTAATACAATGGACCCCGGCATATGTCCGGTTTGGCACGTTTTTTTTGGTACCGTTTCTTTGTTACAGTGGCCTCTTTTAAACATAATTTCGGCAACTGTGGCCAAGTACCAAGAACCACCCACCCCTAACATTCCCCAGACCCACGGCTGTGGTGTCCTTGAGCAAGACACCAATACTCCAAACTGCTTCCCAGGCGCTTAAAGGTCAGAGGACAAAGATTTAAACATTTTTCTTGATAACTCTCGAACCCCTTTCCAAACCACCACTGCCATTGCGAAGTGATTATATAGCAGCTAGACAGCAGTTAAATCGATAAATATGAAGCAGAATGCGCCTACTGCTTTTTGCATCCAGCGCCTTCCGGTCTTCCTCTCTTTCCGGCGCTGTGACGTCACACAAGCCAAACATCCTGTTCATTCGGCGTTGTTCTCGTCCTTGTATATTTATTGTCGTATGCTTTAACGACGTTACGATGGTTTATTGTGTGACATTTGGTTGTACAAATGTTTCAGGGAGCGGCAAGGTCTTTTTTTGGGGCTTTCCAAGTGAAAAAGGAATATGTGACCATTGGATAGGGAAAGTCAATCGACAGAGGAAGAAACGTGGTCAGCTATGGGTGCCTAGCAAGCATTCCAAACTGTACCGATCACTTCGAACCGGCATGTTTTGAGAAGCATTGGATACAGAGGCAGAAGCTGAAACTAGCTGCGGTGCCAACTATTTTTCCTACGGACATCGGGACTTCAACCGGCAGCAACAGAACGAAATCTGGCTGCCGCCACAGTGCTGCAGCGAAGCGGCGCAGACAAGAGGTGAGCATTTCCTTGTACAACCCCAATTCCAATGAAGTTGGGACGTTGT
Organism: Phyllopteryx taeniolatus; assembly: GCF_024500385.1. Classification (NCBI taxonomy): domain Eukaryota; kingdom Metazoa; phylum Chordata; class Actinopteri; order Syngnathiformes; family Syngnathidae; genus Phyllopteryx; species Phyllopteryx taeniolatus. Next base: position 13,839 of record NW_026903134.1, read on the forward strand.
GTTAAACATAAATGAAAACAGAATACAATGATTTGCAAATCATGTTCAACCTATATTTAATTGAATACACTAAAAATACAAGATATTGAATTTTCAAACTGATAACCTATCTTGTTTTTGGCAAATAATCATTAACTTAGAATTTTATGGCTGCAACACATTCCAAAAAAGCTGGGACAGTTGGCAAAAAAGACTGAGACAGTTGAAGAATGCTCATCAAACACCTGTTTGAACACCACAGGTGAGCAGGCTAATTGGAAACAGGTGGGTGCCATGATTGGGTAGAAAAGGAGCTTCCCTGAATTGCTCAGTCATTCACAAGCAAAGATGGGGCGAGGTTCACCTCTTTGTGAACAAGTGCGTGGCAAAATAGTCGAACAGTTTAAGGACAATGTTCCTCAACGTACAATCGCAAGGAATTTAGGAATATCATCATCTACGTTCCATAATATCATCAAAAGGTCCAGAGAATCTGGAGAAATCAATGCATGTAAGCGGCAAGGCCGAAAACCAACATTGAATGCCCGTGACCTTTGATCCCTCAGGCGGCACTGCATCAAAAACCGCCCTCAATGTGTAAAGGATATCACCGCATGGGCTCAGTAACACTTCAGAAAACCAATGTCGGTAAATACAGTTTGGCGCTACATCCGTAAGTGCAACCTGAAACTCTACTATGCAAAGCAAAAGCCATTTATCAGCAACACCCAGAAACGCCGCCGGCTTCTCTGGGCCCGAGCTCATCTAAGATGGACTGATGCAAAGTGGAAAAGTGTTCTGTGGTCCGATAAGTCCACATTTTAAATTATTTTTGGAAATTGTGGACGTTGTGTCCTCCGGGCCAAAGAGGAAAAGAACCATCCGGACTGTTATGGAAGCAAAGTTCAAAAGCCAACATCTGTGATGGTATGGGGCTGTGTTAGTGCCAATGGCATGGGTAACTTACACATCGGTGAAGGCACCATTAATGCTGAAAGGTACATAAAGGTTTTGGAGAAACATATGCTGACATCCAAGAAATGTCTTTTTCATTCCAAGATGGCGCCTACCAGTGTGGTCGCCTCGGTAACGCGCTCTCTAGTATTGTTTTTGTGTTTTTCGTTCGTCTTTGGAGACATTACACGACTCACTTACACAAGGGGAGACTTGCTAACCATCAAGGAGGCTACTCCGGACTTTCTTTCACCAACTTTCGCAAATCCGCTCAGTTTTTTCCCCGAGTTACTTACCGGGGCGGCGTCCGCGGTTTTCGCCGCATGGAGACGGAAACGGCGCCACAGAGGGAAGCGAGCCGGCATTCAGGTGAAACTCCGCAAGAGAGGACACAGATTGGCGTTCCCGTCGATCCACCTCGGGAATGTACGCTCCCTACCCAACAAAATGGACGAGCTTCATCTTCTGTTAAAGACCAGTAAAGACTTCGGACGTTCAGCTGCCATGTTCTTCACGGAGACCTGGCTTTGCGACGCTGTACCCGATGGCGCCGTCATGCTTCGCGGCTTCCATATTCATCGAGCGGACTGCGAAATAGAATCATCGGGGAAAACAAAGGGCGGCTGGATATGCATCTATATCAACGAAAAATGGTGTACGGACGTCACGGAGCTCAGCACACACTTCAGCCCACATTTGGAGTCGCTGTTTTTGAACTGCAAGCCATTCTACTCGCCGCGTGAGTTCGCATCATTCATTCTCGCTGGCGCCTATATTCCGCCTCAAACTAACACGAGTCAACTAAATTGAAAAAAAACACCCGGACTCAGCCCTCATTATTCTTGGGGACTTTAACAAAGCAAAACTCAACCACGAACTCCCTAAATACAAGCAGCACTGTCCTACCAGGGAAAATAACATTTTAGACCACTGCTACACTACGCTAAAAAACGCATACCGTGCTATACCTCGTGCAGCCTTGGGCTCGTCTGATCACTGCTTAATTCACTTAATACCGACGTACAGGCAAGAACTTAAATGTGCGAAACCTACAGTGAAAACAGTGGAAAAAGTGGACCAATGAAGCAAATATGGAACGTCAAAGCTGCTTAGACTGCACAGACTGGAGTGTCTTTGAAAATTCAGCAAGCAGCCTGGATGAATATACGGACACTGTTACATCCTATATCAGTTTCTGTGAAGAGGTTTGTGTACCAACAAAATCATTTTGCACATTCAACAACAATAAGCCGTGGTTCACTGCTAAACATAAGCAGCTTCGCCAGGCTAAGGAGGACTCATATCAGAGCTGGGACATGGCCCTGTATAATCGAGCAAGAAACCAGCTGACTAAAGAAATTAACATTGCAAAGAGGAACTATGCAGCAAAGTTGGAAAAACAGTTTAGCGCTAACGACTCTAAATCAGTCTGGCATGCATTCCAATCGCTGACTAATTACAAGCGACGATGCCCCCAAGCTGAGAACAATAGCACACTTGCCAACGACTTGAATACCTTCTACTGCAGATTTGAAAAGGTCGTGTGTTCTTCCATCACAGTCTGGTTTGGTGCTGCTACAAAGAAGGACAAACCCCGACTGCAACGGACAATCAAAACTGCTGAAAGGATTGTCGGTACCCCCCTACCCACCCTTGAGGACTTGCACGCTGCCAGAACTAAGACAAGAGCGCGCAAAATCCTCTCTGACCCTCCGCATCCCGGTCACCAGCTCTTCCGGCTCCTTCCTTCAGGTAGGCGCTACCGATCAATGCAAACTAGAACTAGTAGACATTCCAACAGCTTCTTCCCTCTTGCGATCAACTTCTTAAACATCTGACCTACAATTCCATTACAACAGCTGGCAATTTTTTGACTTGAGTTCGTTGTCACATTTCTGTGGGGCCAATTATACATTACTCGTTCACTCACTGTGGTTGTCTCGCCATGCTGCACTATTTGCATATCTGCTGTTGACCAATACTGGCCACTCATGCCAGAGTAGCATCTGCTCCATTTGCACACTGATTGAGGAGTATCTGCAACATTTGCACAACCATTGTCCCAGATTATCGCACTACTCGTCACTTTAAACTGCATCCACTCCTTGAAGTCTCGGCGCCCTTTGCACAATGGTCATCGCACCGGACTACTGCAATATGAGTCATTCGAACTGCTTTAAGTTCTAGAGGACTCTGCATCTTTTTGCACAATTGTCAAAAAAAATAATAATAATAATGTACCGGCATTCCAGATAACTAGCAACCCTTTATTGCTCAGTGACTGCTTTTTTGTCAATGTCTTTGTGTCTCCAAAGTGTTCTCTGTCAATTGACTGTCTGTTGTCGTACTAGAGCGGCTCCAGCTACCGGAGACAAATTCCTTGTGTGTTTTTGGACATACTTGGCAAATAAAGATGATTCTGATTCTGATGGATGCCCCTGCTTATTTCAGCAAGACAATGCCAAACCACATTCTGCACGTGTTACAACAATGTGGCTTCGTAGTAAAAGAGTGCGTGTACGAGACTGGCCTGCTTACAGTCCAGACCTGTCTCCCATTGAAAATGTTGCCGCATTATGAAGCGTAAAATACGACAACGGAGATCCCGAACTGTTGAACAGCTGAAGCTGTACATCAAGCAAGAATGGGAAAGAATTCCACCGACAAAGCTTCAACAATTAGTGTCCTCAGTTCCCAAACGTTTATTGAATGTTGTTAAAAGAAAAGGTGATGTAACACAGTGGTAAACATGACCCTGTCCCAGCTTTTTTGGAACGATTTTTTTTTTGGAGCGGGGTGTTAATCCTTGGTCACTCACAGAAAGACTTGCCTCTTCTCATTTTTCAGTTATGTGCCAAGAAATGTTCAGTCTTTTTTTAAATATATTTTCATGTCAAAATACAAAGTGCGGTCTGTAAACAACATGTAGCATCCCTTAACCAAACTTCCAATGAAAGTCAGGAGGCTCTTTTCTGTGTGTTTGGTGGGGGAGCAGAAGTAAATGCAAACATACACAGAGAAAAATAATTTTACAAAGCCTCACCGCATTCATCCCAACATCATTTATTCAAACGTTTGTGAGGGAGACTGTACATGATCTCTGCATTTGTTTTTAGTTTGTTATGAACCCTGTATTCAACTTGTGCTATGATGGAATATTATACATTCTGTAAACTTTTAACTATATCACATTGTACAGTTTACGTTGCTTGGTTTACTCACTTTCAATCAACCGCTCTGAATAATTTCAACTGACAAAATACTGACAACAACTCCTTTTTATTACACTTCCATCCATCCATTTTCTGGTAAAAGAGAAAAAGATTTAGGAATACATACACTAGATTACTCATGCATGCAACTAAACTTTATATTTTACAAATATAAATATCCGTTGGGACTAAAATATAAGCAAAATGACTCAAACATCAAAAAAGTAATCTAAAAAATACCCCATAAAGTATTTTATATGATGTGAGACCAAATTA
>NW_026903135.1:0-17990 GCF_024500385.1 Phyllopteryx taeniolatus
TTTACAATATGTACATGTAATCTTCTTCTTCTTCTTTTCCTTTCGGCTTGTCCCGTTAGGGGTCGCCACAGCGCGTCATCCTTTTCCATGAGAGCCTATCTCCTGCATCCTCCTCTCGAACACCAACTGCCATCATGTCTTCCCTCACGACATCCATCAACCTTCTCTTTGGTCTTCCTCTAGCTCTCTTGCCTGCCAGCTCCATCCTCATCATCCTACCAATATACTCTCTCTCCTCTGGACGTGTCCAAACCATTGAAGTCTGCTCTCTCTAACTTTGTCTCCAAAACATCGAACCTTGGCTGTCCCTCTGATGAGCTCATTTCTAATTTTATCCAACCTGGTCACTCCGAGAGCGAACCTCAACATCTTAATTTCCGCCACCTCCAGCTCTGCTTCCTGTTTTCTCTTCAGTGCCACTGTCTCTAATCCATACATCATGGCTGGCCTCACCACTGTTTTATAAACTTTGCCCTTCATCCTAGCAGAGACTCTTCTGTCACATAACACACCTGACACCTTCCTCCACCCGTTCCAACCTGCTTGGACCCGTTTCTTCACTTCCTGACCACACTCACCATTGCTCTGGACGGTTGACCCCAAGTATTTAAAGTCCTCTACCCTTGCCATCTCTTCTCCCTGTAGCCTCATTCTTCCCCCACCACCCCTCTCATTCATGCACATATATTCTGTTTTACTTCAGCTAATCTTCATTCCTCTTCTTTCCAGTGCATGCCTCCATCTTTCTAACTGTTCCTCCAGCTGCTCCCTGCTTTCACTGCAGATCACAATGTCATCTGCAAACATCATGGTCCACGGGGATTCCAGTCTAACCTCATCTGTCAGCCTATCCATCACCACTGCAAAAAGGAAGGGGCTCAGGGCTGATCCCTGATGCAGTCCCACGTCTACCTTAAATTCTTCTGTCACACCGACAGCACACCTCACCGCTGTTCTGCTGCCCTCGTACATGTCCTGTATTATTCTAACATACTTCTCTGCCACTCCAGACTTCCGCATGCAGTACCACAGTTCCTCTCTGGGTGCTCTGTCATAGGCTTTCTCTAGATCTACAAAGACACAATGTAGCTCCTTCTGACCTTCTCTGTACTTTTCCATCAACATCCTCAAGGCAAATAATGCATCTGTGGTACTCTTTCTAGGCATGAAAGCATACTGTTGCTCGCAAATACTCACTTCTGTCCTGAGTGTAGCCTCCACTACTCTTTCCCATAACTTCTCCTTTTCCATGAGAGCCTATCTCCTGCATCCTCCTCTCGAACACCAACTGCCATCATGTCTTCCCTCACGACATCCATCAACCTTCTCTTTGGTCTTCCTCTAGCTCTCTTGCCTGGCAGCTCCATCCTCATCATCCTTCTACCAATATACTCACTCTCTCTCCTCTGGACGTGTCCAAACCATTGAAGTCTGCTCTCTCTAACTTTGTCTCCAAAACATCGAACCTTGGCTGTCCCTCTGATGAGCTCATTTCTAATTTTATCCAACCTGGTCACTCCGAGAGCGAACCTCAACATCTTCATTTCCGCCACCTCCAGCTCTGCTTCCTGTTTTCTCTTCAGTGCCACTGTCTCTAATCCATACATCATGGCTGGCCTCACCACTGTTTTATAAACTTTGCCCTTCATCCTAGCAGAGACTCTTCTGTCACATAACACACCTGACACCTTCCTCCACCCGTTCCAACCTGCTTGGACCCGTTTCTTCACTTCCTGACCACACTCACCATTGCTCTGGACGGTTGACCCCAAGTATTTAAAGTCCTCTACCTTTGCCATCTCTTCTCCCTGTAGCCTCATTCTTCCCCCACCACCCCTCTCATTCATGCACATATATTCTGTTTTACTTCGGCTAATCTTCATTCCTCTTCTTTCCAGTGCATGCCTCCATCTTTCTAACTGTTCATCCAGCTGCTTCCTGCTTTCACTGCAGATCACAATGTCATCTGCAAACATCATGGTCCACGGGGATTCCAGTCTAACCTCATCTGTCAGCCTATCCATCACCACTGCAAAAAGGAAGGGGCTCAGGGCTGATCCCTGATGCAGTCCCACGTCCACCTTAAATTCTTCTGTCACACCGACAGCACACCTCACCGCTGTTCTGCTGCCCTCGTACATGTCCTGTATTATTCTAACATACTTCTCTGCCACTCCAGACTTTCACATGCAGTACCACAGTTCCTCTCTGGGTACTCTGTCATAGGCTTTCTCTAGATCTACAAAGACACAATGTAGCTCCTTCTGACCTTCTCTGTACTTTTCCATCAACATCCTCAAGGCAAATAATGCATCTGTGGTACTCTTTCTAGGCATGAAACCATACTGTTGCTCGCAAATACTCACTTCTGTCCTGAGTCTAGCCTCCACTACTCTTTCCCATAACTTCATTGTGTGGCTCATCAACTTTATTCCTCTATAGTTGCCACAGCTCTGCACATCACCTTTGTTCTTAAAAATGGGGACCAGTACACTTTTCCTCCATTCCTCAGGCATCTTCTCACGCACTAGAATTCTATTGAACAAGCTGGTCAAAAACTCCACAGCCACCTCTCCTAGATGCTTCCATACCTCCACAGGAATGTCATCAGGACCAACTGCCTTTCCATTTTTCATTCTCTTTAATGCCTTTCTAACTTCCCCCTTACTAATCATTGCCACTTCCTGGTCCACCACACTTGCCTCTTCTACTCTCCCTTCTCTATCATTTTCCTCATTCATCAACTCCTCGAAGTATTCTTTCCATCTACCTAGCACACTGCTGGCACCAGTCAACATATTTCCATCTCTATCCTTAATCACCCTAACCTGCTGCACATCCTTCCCATCTCTATCCCTCTGTCTGGCCAGCCTGTATAGATCCTTTTCTCCTTCTTTAGTGTCCAACCTGCCATACATGTCATCATATGCCTCTTGTTTTGCCTTTGCCACCTCTACCTTTGCCCTGTGTCGCATCTCAATGTATTCCTTTCGCCTCTCCTCGGTCCTCTCAGTGTCCCACTTCTTCTTAGCTAACCGTTTTCCTTGTATGATTTCCTGTACTGTGAGGTTCCACCACCAAGTCTCCTTCTCTCCTTTCCTGCCAGAAGATACACCAAGTACTCTCCTGCCTGCTTCTCTGATCACCTTGGCTGCAGTGGTCCAGTCTTCTGGAAGCTCTTCCCGTCCACCGAGAGCCTGTATCACCTCTTCCCGAAAAGCTGCACAACACTCGTCCTGTCTCAGCTTCCACCACATGGTTCTCTTCTCTGCCTTTGTCTTCCTAATTTTCCTCCCCACCACCAGAGTCATCTTACACACCACCATCCTATGCTGTCTAGCCACACTCTCCCCTACCACTACCTTAGAGTTGGTAACCTCCTTCAGATTACATCGTCTGCACAAGATGTAATCCACCTGTGTGCTTCTACCTCCGCTCTTGTAGGTCACCCTATGTTCGTGCCTCTTCTGGAAAAAAGTGTTCACTACAGCCATTTGCATCCTTGTTGCAAAGTCTACCACCATCTGTCCCTCCAAGTTCCTTTCCTGGATGCCGTACCTATCCATCACTTCTTCATCACCCTTATTACCTTCACCAACATGTCCATTACAATCTGCACCAATTACGACTCTCTCTCTGTCTGGGATGCTCAGAACTACATCATCTAGCTCCTTCCAGAATTTCTCTTTCACCTCTAGGTCACATCCTACCTGTGGGGCATAGCCACTAATCACATTACACATAACACCCTCAATTTCAAATTTCAGCCTCATCACTCGATCTGATACTCTTTTCACCTCCAAGAAATTCTTAGCCAACTCTTCTTTTAAAATAACCCCGACTCCATTTCTCTTCCCATCTACACCATGGTAAACTAATTTAAACCCTGCCCCTAAACTTCTAGCCTTACTGCCTTTCCACCTGGTCTCCTGGACACACAATATATCAACCTTTCTCCTAATCATCATGTCAACCAACTCCCGGGATTTTCCTGTCATAGTCCCAACATTCAAAGTCCCCACATTCAGTTCTAGGCTCTGTGTTTTCCTCTTCTCTTTCTGCCGAAGAACCCGCTTTCCACCTCTTCTTCTTCTTTGACTTCGACTTCGACCCACAGTAGCTGAATTTCCAACAGCGCCCTGCAGGTTGACGGCGCCGGTGGCGGACGTTGTTAACCCGGGCCACGACCGATCCGGTATGGAATTCTTTGGATGAACGCTCATATTTGTTTGGCAAGGTTTTAAGCCGGATGCCCTTCCTGACGCAACTCTCTGCATTTATCCGGGCTTGGGACCGGCCTACAGTTTGCACTGACTTGTGCCCCCCATAGGGCTGCATTACCTCTGTGACCGAATGCTGAGCTTTTATCACATGGCAAGCAGAACCAAGAAATGGACCACGCGTGTGATTACTTATTTCTTTGATGTTGCCATCACAAATTCCTGGATCCAGTACAAGTCTGACATCAAAGTGCTTACCAATACGAAAAAAAACTGAACAGTTCCTGGACTTGAAACTGCATCAGGCAAATGACCTGCTGAACGACCTAGATCCTGACAATGCTGACAAGAGGGTAGAGGAGGGTGAGGTAAGTGAAGAAGAGAATTCCACAACGAGAATCATCGTTAAGAAAATATGGGGCCAGGCACTTGCCAGAAATGGAAGACTGCAACCATGCAGAGAGGTGCCGAAACCAAGGTTTCAAGGGCAAAACATACATGCGATGCATAAGTTGCAAGATGTTCCTCTGCCTTACAAAGAAGAGAAACTGCTTCCTGGAGTACCATAACTAAGAACTTATTCATGAAGAAAAGAGGAAGCTGAGGAGAAGCAAACACATTGAAACCTGTGCTCCTTAGGCCTCCTGACTGGAGAGGACAAACATGTTAAAGCTCAAGTCTGTATGATATAATAGCCTTTTTGTTTCACAGTTGAACAGAAACACAGGCCAAATGTGCTGTTTTTTAAAAAAAAAGATTGATATTTTTGATTTCATTTCAGCCTGTTATAATTTTGTTGTGTTATGGTAAAATCGTTCTGCTGTCAACTACAGTAGACTTGCTATAAAATCAAAATTAAAAATGTTTGTTTTTAAATCTCTAAATTGTGAGTTGTTGTTTTAGCTCCAAGGAGTCAGGAAATCACAATATAAATCAATTGAAAGACACTTTTTTTCCTTGATTCTCAGGAGGATATCACACATTTCATACACAAGCTAACTTAATGTGCTTTACATGAATAAAAGCATTTGAAAACAAAGTAACAAAACAGCTGATAAACATTTAAACCATGCTAAATTACCACACAACTACATCACTATGGAATACAGAGTGTTCATTTTCATTGACCAATGAACAGGGAAGAGCACGAACGCAGTCCCCTACTACCAGAAATTATGCAGTCGAGATTCCCACATTTGGGGAATTCGCAGGGGTCAGAACAACCAGAGTTGACACAAGGCAGCTGGACAACGTGAGGGGCAGCTGTGCCGAAGGATGCCTCCTGAAGTCCACGATCATCTCTACAGTCTTGAGCGTGTTCAGCTCCAGGTTGTGTCGGCCGCACCAAAGCTCCAGCCGCTCCGCTTCCTGTCGATATGCAGTCTCGTCACCGTCCTTGATGAGGCCGATGACAGTGGTGTCATCTGCAAACTTCAGGAGTTTGACAGTCGGGTTCGCTGAGGTGCAGTCGTTTGTGTAGAAAGAGAAGAGCAGCGGAGAGAGGACACAACCTTGGGGCGCCCCAGTGCTGATGCTGCATGTGGATGAGGTGGCCTCCCCCAGCCTGACCTGCTGTGTCCTGCCTGTCAGAAAGCTGTAAATCCACTGGCAGATGGCAGGTGAGACACTGAGGTGGAGAAGCTTGGATGAAAGGAGTTCAGGGATGATGGTGTTGAACACTGAGCTGAAGTCCACGAACAGGATCCTCGCGTAGGTCCCTGCACTGTCGAGGTGTTCTAGGATGAAGTGCAGTCCCATGTTGACTGCATCATCCGCAGACCTGTTCGCTTGGTAGGCAAACTGCATGGGGTCCAGCAGGGGACCTGTGACACTCTTGAGGTGGTCCAGCACGAGACGTTCAAAGGACTTCGTGACCACAGATGTCAAAGCGACAGGCCTGTAGTCATTCAGACCCGAGATTGCAGGTTTCTTGGGGACTGGAATGATGGTGGAGCGTTTGAAACAGGATGGAACTTCGCACATTTCCAGAGATCTATTGAAGATCTGAGTGAAGACTGGTGCGAGCTGGACCGCGCAGACTTTGAGGCAGGATGGGGACACATGGTCCGGGCCTGCCGCTTTGTTAATCTTTTGTTTGTTTGAAGATGCGTCTCACATCCTGTTCATGGATGGTTAACGCAGAAGTCAGAGGTGTGATTGTGGTCACTGGTGCGGCCAGGTGGGTGTGTGGTGTGAAACTGTCCTTTTCAAATCTGCAGTAGAAGGTATTCAAGTCGTTGGCTAGTGTGCTATTGTTCTCAGCTTGGGGGGATCGTCGCTTGTAATTAGTCAGCGATTGGAATGCATGCCAGACTGATTTAGAGTCGTTTGCGCAAAACTGATTTTCCAACTTTGCTGCATAGATCCTCTTTGCAATGTTAATTTCTTTAGTCAGCTGGTTTCTTGCTCGATTATACAGGGCCCTGTCCCCGCTCTGATATCCGTCCTCCTTAGCTTGGCGAAGCTGCTTAAGTTTAGCAGTGAACCACGGCTTGTTGTTCTTGAATGTGCGAAATGATTTTATTGGTACACAAACCTCTTCACAGAAACTGATATAGGATGTGACAGTGTCCGTATATTCATCCAGGCTGCCAGCTGAATTTTCAAAGACACTCCAGTCTGTGCAGTCTAAACAGCTTTGAAGTTCCATCTTTGCTTCATTGGTCCACTTTTTCACTGTTTTCACTGTAGGCTTCGCGCATTTAAATTCTTGCCTGTACCTCGGTATTCATTGAATTAAGCAGTGATCAGACGAGCCCAGGGCTGCACGAGGTATGGCACGGTATGCGTTTTTTACCGTAGTGTAGCAGTGGTCTAAAGTATTTTTTTCCCTGGTAGGACAGTCGATGTGCTGCTTGTATTTAGGGAGTTCGTGGTTGAGTTTAGCTTTGTTAAAGTCCCTGAGAATAATGAGGGGTGAGTCCGGGTGTTTTTTTTCCATTTCGTTGACTTGTTCGGCGAGCGTAAGCAATGCGGCGTTGGTGTTAGCTTGAGGCGGTATGTAGACTCCAGCCAGTATCAACGATGCGAACTCACGTGGCGAGTAGAATGGTTTACAGTTTAAAAATAGCGACTCCAAATGCAGGCTGCAGTGTGTGCTGAGCTCCGTGACGTCTGTACACCATTTTTCGTTGATATAGAGGCATATCCCGCCGCTCTGTTTTCCCCGATGATTCCATGTCGCGGTACGCTCGATGAATGTGGAAGCCGGGAAGCATGACGGCGCCATCGCGTACAGCGTCGCAAAGCCAGGTCTCCGTGAAGAACATGGCCGCGGAACGTCCGAAGTCTTTACTGGTCTTTAACAGAAGATGAAGCTCGTCCATTTTGTTGGGTAGGGAGCGTACATTCGCGAGGTGGATCGACGGGAACACCAATCTGTGTCCTCTCTTGCGGAGTTTCACCTGAATGCCGGCCCGTTTCCCTCTGTGGCGCCGCTTCCGTCTCCATGCGCCGAAAAGCGCGGACGCCGCTCCGGTGAGTAACTCGGGGAAAAGACTGAGCGGATTTGTGAAAGTTGGAGACAGAAAGTCCGGAGTAGCCTCCTTGATGGTTAGCAGGTCTCCCCTTGTGTAAGTGAGTCGTGTAAGGTCTCCAAAGACGGACGAAAAACACAAAAACAAAAACAATACTAGAGAGCGCGTTACCGAGGCAACCACACTGGTAGGCGCCATCTTGGTAGTGAGGTCATTAACACCCAGAAACAAATAAACAACCCATTCGGGTTTTAGAGAGACCAATGATTTGACTAATTAAAGAAAATTGAAAGTAAACATAATTGGAAGTAGTTCTTGACGAAATAACGCATTCGTCTTATCCATCCATCCATTTTGTGAACCGCTTCTCCTCACTAGGGTCGCGGGCGTGCTGGAGCCTATTCCAGCTAATATCGGGCAGGAGGCGGGGTACACCCTGAACCGGTTGCCAGCCAATTGCAGGGACAGACAAACAAACAACCATTCACACTCACATTCACACCTACGGGTAATTTAGAGTCGTCAATTAATGCATGTTTTTGGGATGTGGGAGGAAACCGGAGTGCCCGGAGAAAACCCACGCAGGCACGGGGAGAACATGCAAACTCCACACAGGCGGGGCCGGGGATTGAACCCCAGTCCTCACAACTGTGAGGCAGACGCTCTAACCAGTCTCCACCGTGCCGCCGACACAGATACAATTGGATGTTTTTTTTACGCAGGTGAAGAAAAGCCTTCGACAGTGGTTCTCAACTGTTGTCACCCGCATGTTCCTAATGTTACAAAGTCGCGACCTACTTGTACATGTACAGCATATTATATTTGTAAATGCCCTTTCAGATGAGTTTGCTGTACCGCCAAAGTCATATCGCCTCCCAAGACGTCCACCAGCCAGATTGGGCTGCTCTGTATTTGTTTACCAAGTGAACAAGGAAGCAACATTTCTTGTCACTTTTCAACTGTGCTCCATGTGGGAACTTAAAACGCCTGCGTACTGTACCGAAAATCAGAATAACTATGCACGTAAGTTTTTGATAGTTGTCTGCGACCCATTGAATCCCGAGAGCGACCAACCCCCGAAATGAGATTCATTGGTTTTACACTACATTCTGCACTTCATGTCCTATGATTGTTGGGTGTGCACGGTTAAGCATTTCATTACTTTGACCAAGTTGTGGGGGTGCACCATTCCTGGAGGTACTGCAATACCAGGTCGATGCGTGGAGTGGACGGAGCAAGCCCCTATTCCATCTCCCAGTTCCAAAAATCAATTTAATATATGGTCCCCGGATAGGAGACGTATCAGATATTAAACTGATGAGAACAGATCACTTTCTTTTCCCTTTTGTGTCACGTACGTGGTTAGGGCGAAGGCGAGGAACGCAAGGCAAGAACATGGTGGACCCAATTGCAGGGAAGCAGGGAGGCAAGGCAGGAGTGCGGGAATCTCAAAATAATAATATTTAATCACAATGATAAAAACAACTGGCGACTTACATGGCAAGACGTGACAACGACAATGAACCGACAAGAACTGAAAGAAACCAGGGAACTAAATACAAACAAATTGACGAGACAACGAGGAACACCTGGACAATACACGAGTGGCTGGAGAGAGCTGATTGGTCGACACAAAGTGGACGAGAACAGGTGGACACAACAACCTAATGAGCACACGACAAACATGGAACACAGGAAAACATGGAACAAAACTAAACACAACCCAAACCAAAACACAGAATATGACAGTACCCCCCCTCTAAAGGAACGGATCCCAGACGTTCCCCAAACAACAACCAAAAAGTCACCAACCCAGGGTGGGCGGAAGGGGGCCTGGAGGAGGATACAGAGTCCACCCCTCAGGTCAGTCTGGTGGCCATCCAGGCCACCCGAGGTGAGGTGCTTGGCTGAGCGGTTCAGGAGGTCGTCCAGGACGCCAAGCACCAGGGTCTTTACAGGGGCATTCAGGCGGACGGCCACGGTGCCGAACCCAATGGTAATGCTGGGGCCAGGCAATAGGGTTGGGTGGCGGCCGCTGGACGAACGCCGCCGCAGCGGGGTCGGGTGGCGGCCGCTGGACGAGCGCCGCCGGAGCGGGAGCCTGGCGCAGCTGCAGAGGAGCCGGAACGGGACCCTGGCGCAGCTGCCAAGGAGCCGGAACGGGAGCCTGGCACAGCTGCCGAGGAGCAGGAACGGGAGCTTGCCGCAGCTGCCGAGGAGGAGGAACGGGAGCCTGCCGCAGCTGCCGAGGAGCAGGAACGGGGCCTGCAGTCGCTTCCTCAGCCTGCCGCCATTGAGGTTTGGGAGTAGAGGGTACGGGAGTGGAAGAGTGCACAAGGTCTCGGGAAGGTGAACTAGGAAAAATGGCTGGTACTGAACATGGTGGCTTGGGGGTAGGTTTGACTAGACGTGACTTAATTGGAGCCGTGGAACAACGTGTGGGAACAGGTGAAAAATTAAGTGACTTGTGAACAGGGGAAAAACAACGAGGGGGCAAAATTTGACCTTTACTTGGGCACCTCCGTTGGCCACCAACGGAGGTCCCGGGTAGATGGCCAAACGGGTGCCCAAGAAAAGGTCCGAGGGAAAGGATTTGGACTCACTAGGGTTGGAAACGGGGAGACGTGACAAAAACTGACGAGGACGGGATAAACTAGGGAAGGAACCAGAAAAATCTAAATCTGTGTCAGATTCAGAATCATACAGGAGGTTAACTAAATCGGGGCCATCTTCACAATCAGAAAAATCAGAATCTAAAGAAACGTGGATGAAAAATAGTAGGGCATGGTGAATAACTAGGACAAGTGGGGGGTCCCGATGAAAATGACAGAAAAGACTGAACGATTGGGCTTACTGGAGGAGGGTAGGTATGGATGGCAGGCTGAGGACGGTGGGAGGCAGTTTGGTGGTGTCCAGGGTGACGCCATGTTCTTCCCGCTGGGTCCTGTTCTGGTCGGTTCATTCTGTCACGTACATGGTTAGGGCGAAGGCGAGGAACGCAAGGCAAGAACATGGTGGACCCAATTGCAGGGAAGCAGGGAGGCAAGGCAGGAGTGCGGGAATCTCAAAATAATAATATTTAATCACAATGATAAAAACAACTGGCGACTATGACATGGCAAGACATGTGACAACGACAATGAACCGACAAGAACTGAAAGAAACCAGGGAACTAAATACAAACAAATTGACGAGACAACGAGGAACACCTGGACAAGACACGAGTGACTGGAGAGAGATGATTGGTCGACACAAAGTAGACGAGAACAGGTGGACTCAACAACCTAATGAGCACACGACAAACATGGAACACAGGAAAACATGGAACAAAACTAAACACAACCCAAACCAAAACACAGACCATGACATTTTGAGCAATTTCATTGTTACTGCCAACAGAATATTACATCAGCTCTGTAAGTAGGGAGCACAGTTTTATCTTTCACATCAATTAAACATTGAAATGAGGGCAAAATAAATTACAGAAGTCATAGAAAAGTTGTTTAAAATTATACACTGTAATAATTATCCATCCATCCATTTTCTGAGCCACTTCTCCTCACGAGGGTCGCGGGAATGCTGGAGCCTATCCCAGCTATCGTTGGGCAGGAGGCGGGGTACACCCTGAACTGGTTGCCAGCCAATCGCAGGGCAATTTGTAACTTATTTCTGAATAATTGGTAAAGTCTTCAGTGCTCTCTGACATTATGTCCACTTGCACATTTTAATATGAATTCATTAACAATGAATAATAACCAAAAATACATATTTTTAGAGTTTTATAATGAAGTCATTGTCCAATAGCAACACTTATTTAGTCTTTATGTAAGAACGCTGAGATCTCCCAGGTGACCTGAGCATCACTTTGGAATACAAGCGGTCAAGTTAGGTAAATTGAACAAATTAGATGAAAAATGCATCAACAACTGAAACAAAATGTTAATACAGACTCCTCTAAGTTGTCAATCTCCTTCGAGTGACCAGTCATAAGATTTTAAGGAAGCAAAATTGGATACGTCACTTCACATCAATAGGTAAAGCTAATTGCGAAACACGGGGCCTACTCGTGACCATACATTTCCTTAAGACTATTATACTTAAGTATGACAACCAAACAAAATTTTTTTTACGAATATGGATTTTCTCTTTCTATTGTTGTGTGTTGTCAAGTAATAATGGCTGATTTTTGTTAAGTATTTCACAAGTGGTTGGTTTTCTTGGGCAGGGCATGCTTACTGTTTTGGGGTATACGTTGAAACGTTTAATGGAAAATATTCAAGGATTTTGACGTTTTTATTCGATTATTAACGCTTACGACATGAGGAACAGCAACGTTGTGTAACTAAATTATGGAAGGGGTGTAATTCGCCTCCTCTGCGACGATGGCACTAGAGTCCTAATGTCAGTTCCCAAAGCAGGAAACAGGAAGTAGTTGAGCGAGGCAAGGCCATTGATGTTTTTTCATCAAAATGTTGAGCAAACAGCTATTCAGCTTGTGGCCACAACCACAACTGCTGTCAACTACAGTAGACATGCTGTAAAATCAAAATTAAAAATGTTTTTTTTAAATCTCTAAATTGTGAGTTGTTGTTTTAGCTCCAAGGAGTCAGGAAATCACAATATAAATCAATTGAAAGACACTTTTTTTCCTTGATTCTCAGGAGGATATAGCGCATTTCATACACAAGCTAACTTAATGTGCTTTACATGACTAAAAGCATTTGAAAACAGTCACAAAACAGCTTATAAACATTTAAGCCATGCTAAATTACCACACAACTACATCACTATGGAATACAGAGTGTTCATTTTCATTAACCAATGATCAGGGAAAAGCACGAACGCAGTCCCCCACAACCAGAAATTATGCAGTCAAGATTCCCACATTTGGGGAATTCGCAGGGGTCAGTACAACCAGAGTGCAATGGTTGAGCCTCACCCTGGGTGAACCACCTTCTTGATCATGGTGTCTCCCCTGCCAGGTAAGTATGAGTTGGACTGGGCGCGAGCACACAAGTCATTCACGCGCACGCTATCTCAAGCGACGATGTCATCATGAGCATGTGAACAACCACACCCACAACGGAACATACGCTAGATGAAACGCTACTGTGTGCTAATACATGAAGAAATATGCTTCTTATTTGAGAATTTCAGTTTAAATTGAGACAGTAAATGGATACCCATAATGCACAGCGGCATCGAGAGACGATAAAATAACTTGAAAGTTGGGTCATTCACACCCAGAAACATATGAACCACCCATTCGGGGTACACCCTGAACTGGTTGCCAGCCAATCGCAGGGCACATGCAAACAAACAACCATTCGCACTCACATTCACACCACCGTGCTGCCATGATTTAACTAATTAAAGAAAATCGAAAAACTGTAAACATAATTGGACTTGAAGAAAATAATGCATTCGTCCAGTCGAATGTCACACACTGATAACACTTTCGGGTACAACAGTTTGATGTGCGTATCAAAACGCTACTGCCACCTACTGTGACCTATTGCGCATGACAACCTTGGCAAACACTCAAGCAGGCTAGCGTGGTCTTAACAGTGGTTTTCAACTGTCACCCGCATGTTCCTAATGTTGTAAAGTCACGACCCACTTTCATATAAGTTGAGAATAATAAATTATTTTGTTTAAAAATAGCCTCTGAAAACAGTATATTATATTTGTAAATGCCGTTTCAGATGAGTTTGCTGTACCACCAAAGGCATTTTGCTTGCCATGACATCCACCAGCCAGGCAGGGCTGCACTGTAGTTGTTTACAGAGGAAACTCGCGGCTCGAGAACAAGGAAGCAACATTTCTTGTCACTTTTCAACTATGCTCCACGTGGGAAACTAATACGCCACTGTCTTCTTCTTCTTCTTCTTTTCCTTTCGGCTTGTCCCGTTAGGGGTCGCCACAGCGCGTCATCCTTTTCCATGAGAGCCTATCTCCTGCATCCAATAGCTAAATAGCTTTCAAGTTCTTTGTTTACATTCCATTTTCTGCCCCAAAACACAGTTCTTTGTGGGGTTATAAACAGATAGATAGCGAGATAGCGAGATAGATAGATAGCTAGATCCTCTGTGAGCAAAGACCAGCACGTATGATAACTCGATAGATGGATACTGAAGATACGTAATAGTGAGTAGTAAGATAAGTAATAATAAGCCAAAAAATGACAAGGAACAGGTTCTTCAGGTTGAGAAACTCACTGAAGATTGTCAATGACCTGGATGTAACAGAGGAAAGACATTATTTGGAGAGTCAGGCCTCTTCTGGACAGAGTAAGGCGAGGCTGCCTTAGCTTCCCGAAACCAGGAAAAGTCTGCATCGATGAGCAAATGATCCCTTTTACAGGCCGCTGTCCCATCAGGCAATCTGTTCCATGTAAGCCATACCCTACAGGCTTAAAGGTATTTGTCCTTGCTTCTCCTGATGTTCTGATGTTGGACCGTATATCAAGGGAAGAATACATTTGCTGGTCAAAGGTTGAGAATTGGGGCAGCGGCAGTACTACGCATGGTTGAAACTGTTCCCACAGGAAGTCCGCTGTACTTCGACCGCTACTTCACGTAAATTAACCACATGGATGAATTGCTGATTAGGGCCTTCCGGCAATTGAGACCATAACAAAAAACGTGTCCCAAAGCCATGTCGGTTGACTGATGACAAAAAATTGAAAAGAGAAGGGACGGGATCGTCAGTGATGATAGTCAGGAGAAGTCCAGAGTTGGAAATAACAAATTGGTTTGACAACAAGCCAGTTTTGATGGCTTCTACTGCACACGGGAAAAAGCTTGAAGATGTCTGCATCAGATGGTCAAACAAAGACAAAGACCAGATCCAGGTCCAAGTGAGAAGACCCGCAGTCATCAGGGAGTACAATGACACAATGGGTGGTGTGGACCTCTGTGACCGAATTCTTCTTTTCCTTTCGGCTTGTCCCGTTAGGGGTCGCCACAGCGCGTCATCCTTTTCCATGAGAGCCTATCTCCTGCATCCTCCTCTCGAACACCAACTGCCATCATGTCTTCCCTCACGACATCCATCAACCTTCTCTTTGGTCTTCCTCTAGCTCTCTTGCCTGGCAGCTCCATCCTCATCATCCTTCTACCAATATACTCACTCTCTCTCCTCTGGACGTGTCCAAACCATTGAAGTCTGCTCTCTCTAACTTTGTCTCCAAAACATCGAACCTTGGCTGTCCCTCTGATGAGCTCATTTCTAATTTTATCCAACCTGGTCACTCTGAGAGCGAACCTCAACATCTTCATTTCCGCCACCTCCAGCTCTGCTTCCTGTTTTCTCTTCAGTGCCACTGTCTCTAATCCATACATCATGGCTGGCCTCACCACTGTTTTATAAACTTTGCCCTTCATCCTAGCAGAGACTCTTCTGTCACATAACACACCTGACACCTTCCTCCACCCGTTCCAACTTGCTTGGACCCGTTTCTTCACTTCCTGACCACACTCACCATTGCTCTGGACGGTTGACCCCAAGTATTTAAAGTCCTCTACCCTTGCCATCTCTTCTCCCTGTAGCCTCATTCTTCCCCCACCACCCCTCTCATTCATGCACATATATTCTGTTTTACTTCGGCTAATCTTCATTCCTCTTCTTTCCAGTGCATGCTTCCATCATTCTAACTGTTCCTCCAGCTACTCCCTGCTTTCATTGCAGATCACAATGTCATCTGCAAACATCATGGTCCACGGGGATTCCAGTCTAACCTCATCTGTCAGCCTATCCATCACCACTGCAAAAAGGAAGGGGCTCAGGGCTGATCCCTGATGCAGTCCCACGTCCACCTTAAATTCTTCTGTCACACCGACAGCACACCTCACCGCTGTTCTGCTGCCCTCGTACATGTCCTGTATTATTCTAACATACTTCTCTGCCACTCCAGACTTCCGCATGCAGTACCACAGTTCCTCTCTGGTTACTCTGTCATAGGCTTTCTCTAGATCTACAAAGACACAATGTAGCTCCTTCTGACCTTCTCTGTACTTTTCCATCAACATCCTCAAGGCAAATAATGCATCTGTGGTACTCTTTCTAGGCATGAAACCATACTGTTGCTCGCAAATACTCACTTCTGTCCTGAGTCTAGCCTCCACTACTCTTTCCCATAACTTCATTGTGTGGCTTATCAACTTTATTCCTCTATAGTTGCCACAGCTCTGCACATCACCTTTGTTCTTAAAAATGGGCACCAGGACACTTTTCCTCCATTCCTCAGGCATCTTCTCACGCACTAGAATTCTATTGAACAAGCTGGTCAAAAACTCCACAGCCACCTCTCCGAGATGCTTCCATACCTCCACAGGAATGTCATCAGGACCAACTGCCTTTCCATTTTTCATTCTCTTTAATGCCTTTCTAACTTCCCCCTTACTAATCATTGCCACTTCCTGGTCCACCACACTTGCCTCTTCTACTCTCCCTTCTCTATCATTTTCCTCATTCATCAACTCCTCGAAGTATTCTTTCCATCTACCTAGCACACTGCTGGCACCAGTCAACATATTTCCATCTCTATCCTTAATCACCCTAACCTGCTGCACATCCTTCCCATCTCTATCCCTCTGTCTGGCCAGCCTGTATAGATCCTTTTCTCCTTCTTTAGTGTCCAACCTGCCATACATGTCATCATATGCCTCTTGTTTTGCCTTTGCCACCTCTACCTTTGCCCTGTGTCGCATCTCAATGTATTCCTTTCGCCTCTCCTCGGTCCTCTCAGTGTCCCACTTCTTCTTAGCTAACCGTTTTCCTTGTATGATTTCCTGTACTGTGAGGTTCCACCACCAAGTCTCCTTCTCTCCTTTCCTGCCAGAAGATACACCAAGTACTCGCCTGCCTGCTTCTCTGATCACCTTGGCTGCAGTGGTCCAGTCTTCTGGAAGTTCTTCCCGTCCACCGAGAGCCTGTATCACCTCTTCCCGAAAAGCTGCACAACACTCGTCCTGTCTCAGCTTCCACCACATGGTTCTCTTCTCTGCCTTTGTCTTTCTAATTTTCCTCCCCACCACCAGAGTCATCTTACACACCACCATCCTATGCTGTCTAGCCACACTCTCCCCTACCACTACCTTACAGTTGGTAACCTCCTTCAGATTACATCGTCTGCACAAGATGTAATCCACCTGTGTGCTTCTACCTCCGCTCTTGTAGGTCACCCTATGTTCGTGCCTCTTCTGGAAAAAAGTGTTCACTACAGCCATTTGCATCCTTGTTGCAAAGTCTACCACCATCTGTCCCTCCAAGTTCCTTTCCTGGATACCGTACTTACCCATCACTTCTTCATCACCCTTATTACCTTCACCAACATGTCCATTACAATCTGCACCAATTACGACTCTCTCTCTGTCTGGGATGCTCAGAACTACATCATCTAGCTCCTTCCAGAATTTCTCTTTCACCTCTAGGTCACATCCTACCTGTGGGGCATAGCCACTAATCACATTACACATAACACCCTCAATTTCAAATTTCAGCCTCATCACTTGATCTGATACTCTTTTCACCTCCAAGACATTCTTAGCCAACTCTTCTTTTAAAATAACCCCGACTCCATTTCTCTTCCCATCTACACCATGGTAAAATAATTTAAACCCTCCCCCTAAACTTCTAGCCTTACTGCCTTTCCACCTGGTCTCCTGGACACACAATATATCAACCTTTCTCCGAATCATCATGTCAACCAACTCCCGAGATTTTCCTGTCATAGTCCCAACATTCAAAGTCCCCACATTCAGTTCTAGGCTCTGTGTTTTCCTCTTCTCTTTCTGCTGAAGAACCCGCTTTCCACCTCTTCTTCTTCTTCTTCTTTGACTTCGACTTCGACCCACAGTAGCTGAATTTCCAACAGCGCCCTGCAGGTTGACGGCGCCGGTGGCGGACGTTGTTAACCCGGGCCACGACCGATCCGGTATGGAATTCTTTGGATGAACGCTCATATTTGTTTGGCAAGGTTTTAAGCCGGATGCCCTACCTGACGCAACCCTCTGCATTTATCCGGGCTTGGGACCGGCCTACAGTTTGCACTGACTTGTGCCCCCCATAGGGCTGCATTAGGCCTTTGGAAAGTGACCAGATGAAATTGAAAGATTAATGATTGAGGCAATAGGAGGAGCAAGAGTTGAACCTAGATCTTTGAGCATGCTCGTGTCCATTCCAAAAACATCCTTTGCCTTAGATGGTTTGAGTGAATGAATTAAATCGATAACTTTGGTCTCAGTAATATTTGTAATGTCTTGCACTGACTTGTGCCCCCCATAGGGCCTGC